>NW_011499978.1:486133-538392 GCF_000495115.2 Populus euphratica | reverse complement strand
TCTACTACTACTTCTAATACTATTGCTGTTATTACTATTATTGTTGTTGTGTTGTTGTTGTTATTGTTGTTGTATTACTGTTATTTATAATTTGTACAATTAACCTCCTCGTGGTTCGACCCCGGTCTTGCCGGGTTATTTATTACTTCGACACTCCTGCACGTGGGAGAAGACATCAATTTTTTAGTCGTATCAGTAAGGGATAAAATAAAATTAAGAGTGGAAACTCCTTTCCAAATACTAAATGATGGAATGGTGGTGATAGAAATGTGAATGTATCTTCCTAGAGATAAAGTGTTGAAGAAAGAAGTGTTAAAAAAGGCTCATAAGTCTAGATTTACTGTACATTCAGGAAGCATTAAGATGTACAGGAATTTGAAAGAATTTTATTATTGGCTAAAAATAAATAAATAGATTGTCGAGTATGTGACTAGATGTAGGGCAATATATATATATATATATATATTCCTTCATTTTTGTTATGAAAATTTCGACTAAGGGAGAGTTTTTTGGGTGATTAAGTTGTTGAATTAATGATAAACAAATTATGTTCAGTTATGCTTGATTAATTAGTGATTGAAGAATGGGTAATTTAAAAAAAAAGATTAAAAAAAGAAAGAAAGAGGGGGATAAAGAGTGGTTTTCACCTTAAGCAATTAATCCCTTGTTATTTTATAAGTAAATATGATCTTATTATGTTTATTAGTGAAATTTCATACATGAATGCTTAATTGTTATTATGTGTGATTATGAAACTCTTAGATTAATAGAAATGATTGGTGTAATTTGTGAAGTTATGCTAGAACATTGTTTACTAGCATGAAAAATAAATGAGTTAAAGTTAATAAAGTGAGAAGTTGAAGAATTAACATATCACCCTTTTTACTTGAATTTTCAGAAAGGGTAAAGAATTTGGAGGGTGGGTTGAATTGATGTAATTGAAGATTTTTCATTACTTAAATGAATGAATTAAGTTTGGGTGATGGATTAACATTTAGAGTGAAAGAGAATTTATCCTCCTTTTAGAAAGGTGAATTTAGTTATGGAATATATATTGATTTATATATATTGATTTAAATGAAATTAATTATGAGTAAAAATAATTTAATAAGATTATGTGATGGATCAATAAATTATATCTTAAAGGAATTGTGAAAATGAAATCAAACTTCCTCTTAGGTAAGGAAATTTGGGCCAAATGATCTATGAAAGAAATAAAACTTTGAACTTGAAGAAATTAATGAATTGTATTTAAATAGTGGAACATAACAGAAATGATGTGTTGAATTAGATATAAAGGATTTAAATTTTCTTTAATTGTTAGGAAAGTTTTATAATAATATAAGATTCCTTTATAATTGTAGTGAAGTGTTGAAAGCATGAGATCTTTTAAATGAAGTAGGAAATGTTAAAGGGTTCAAACAATAATGAGAAGCTACTAGTCGAGCATCATCAGCAGGTAGGTGTTTGAAACCTTGAATCTTTGTAGAGAAATTAATTGAAAGCATGTATTAATTTTAATTAGAAATTTTACAATTATATATTTTGTTATCAATAGATGAACCAATGCTTAGTAATTAGATGGATAAACTAGTATCCAACAATTACACGGATGAACTAATACCCGATATTTGAATGAACGAGTTAGCGATTCTAATGAGGGAGTAGAACCCTAATGCAATGGCTAAGATTGAAATTAATTGGATGAATATAGAGATATAAGATATTAATTATTCATCATAAAATATATAGGAGAAATATTGTCATATGGGTATAATGAAATGATGCATTGTATTTATTGATAATTATGTTGATAAAAAGTTAATTTTATTTTTAGGACCCTCACAACAGTAGAGTAAACCCTACTTGAATATATGATACTTTTTGTATATTTTTGTTGATCAATATGTAATTATGAGATTAATGAATGATGTAAAAGAGGTTGCATGAATCCTTTTATTTGTAGAATAAAATTTTTATATATAATTAATATGAATCCTTAAAAATGTTTTTGTGTCAAATTAAGTATTTGCATTCTATCATGTTTGCTCATATAATTAGAAATGAAAAAAATTGTGTTAAATTAAGTATTTGCATTTTATCATGTTTGCTCATATAATTAGAAATGTCAGAATGATAAATGAATAAATAAATAAAAACACCTACCCTAAGTTTTTATATTTTACTGAGAAATTCCTCCAAATAAAATAATGAGGGTGTTTCAATTACTATTCAATTTAAAACTTATAGTTTTATAATACGATGTTTAGCCAAGATGATGATAAAAGGGATCAAATTTGTTTGCTTAAATGGTTAAATACATCATGTAGACTTATGTTAGTTAATGCTAAATGAATAAGAAAGATAATGATTTAAGCTAAACTCATGCATTCCTTTAAGGAAAGAAGTTTAGCCAAATATACTAAGATAAGAAGGTGAATTATAAATTAATCAAATTTAAATTGAAGGAAAGATAAAATAATAATTATGAAATCCCTTTAGATATAAGATAAGAATTGGTTGAAAGTTGAAAATGAGACTTTTGAGATAAGGATTTTGCATTTAAAATATTTCTGATTGTGATGATACAAAAAAGGCTGCGAAAGTAAACTCAAGTAGGTGCTTAATACCTTAATAATATTAATTCTTTTTATTTTTAAAGCATATGGAGATCAATGTTACTTTGGTTGTAGGATGTTATTGAAATCTTAGCAATTGGCTTCCAAATAGGAATGCCAAAATAATTAGCATTCGAGCAAGGTTTTTAAATTGAAAAATATCCATTTAGGGTAATTAGAATTATTCGAGTAAGGTTTTTAAATTAAAAAATATCCATTTAGGGTAATTAGAATTATTGGCTTCCAAATAGAAACACCATAATAATTAGTATTAAGTAAGGTTGCTAGATTGACTGATATCCATTTGGAATAATCAAAATTATTTTCTTTCAAATGAAAATGCTAGAATAATTGGCATCCAAGTAAGGTTGTTGGATTGATTGGTATCATTTGGGATAACTAGAATTATTGGCTTCCAAATAGAAATATCAGAATAATTGGCATCCAAAAAAGGTTACCGGATTGATTAGTATTCAGTTGCAATTACCAGAATTATTGGATTCCAAATAAAAATGCAAGAATAATTAGCATTCAAGTAAGCTTGTTGGATTACTGGTATTTAATTGGGATTATTAGTAGTATTGATTCCCATATTGATAAATTATAAGAAGTTTGTTGAACTTTAAAGATAAACAATTGAGTGTTTCCAAATTAATTAGTATTCTTGATGAATAACTGGATATGGAATTGGATACTCAAGTTACCAAGTCATTCGAGAAGGATGACCAAGAAGATTGAAGAAGAAAAGGAATATGAAAAATATTTCAGTCCATTTTTTGGATGATTTAAATAAAAGGAACAAAGTATAATTGGAAATGAACTCCATAAAAAGTATTTCAAACAATATAAATCCACATTGAAGATTAATATATTGTCATGTTAATTCTTGTTACAGCTTTTTCACAAAGACATCAAGAATAAACTTTTGTTATTACTTCCTTATATTAATTAATAAGAAAGACACATACATTATTTCGTAACTAAAGGTAATGAATTGTGATATTTTAACTATTTCTTTTGGTATGTAAATTGAATTACATGAACTTTAATGTCTTACTAGAGAATAACTTGTATTTTAAATAGAATTTGTGTTCATCTTATACTAATTTTTTTATTCAAGTTTTACACTATTTTAATAATATAATATACATCGTATCCCAACTTTAGGTTTCTTCTAAAATCATCATTTTCCTTTAAAAAATGAAAAATAAAATAAAACAATAACAATAATAATAAGTAAAAAAGTAAAACAAATAAAACAAATAAAAAAATAAAAAAGGACTAGCAACTTGATTGGCAAAGACAAGTTGAAGAGGGATTTAAGTATAAAATTAGAAGCTTAATTGCACCCTTAAAGGACCTAAATGTGAAGAACGTTGCAGATTTAAGGTTAACTTGAGCGAATATCGAACAAATTTGCATAAAAATAAAATCTGAAAATTTAATTAGGTTTTTAATAGGCTAATTTGATTTAATTAAGTTTAAAAATTAATTTAGGAGAAAATTAAAAGAATTAATTAAGTGCAAGAACTTAATTAGACTTTTAATGGATTAAATTAATTTTATTAAGGAATTATTTGGTGAAAAATTAAATTTGAAAGCCTAATTTGAACTTAATTGAGAATATTAGAATTTTAGAGGACCATATTTAATTTTTACAAACCAAATCGGACTAAACCAAAGGCAAAATTGTAAGAATGTAAAAGTTTATAGATCAATTAAGAGCAAAATTAAAGAAATTTAAGACAAAGAATCTCTCTGTAAAAGGCACGCATTTTTGGGGACCAAATTCGGCTTTAAATAAGGGTTAAATTAAAAAAATTAGAAGTTTAAAGGTTGATCGAGGACAAGATTAAAAATATCCAAGACCTAGGACTAAGTTAAAAAATGAGCTAAAATCATGGGGTCCCTTTGAAACTTTACAAGGGTAAAATTGAATTGATTAGTAAAATTAGACTCAATTAAGGGTTTAATTAAATAAATTTAAAAAATTAAAAAGGAAATTAAAAAGAAAAATTAAAAATCTAATTAATCTAGGGGTATCAAAACAACACCTTTCATTTAAATAAAATGGTTTATTTTGACCAAAACAGTTTGTTTTGGTTCCTATTTCGTTTAGTTCTGAACAAAATAATAATAATAATAATAATAATAATAATAATAATAAAAGGGTCAGACTTATCGAAATGACACCGTTCTAATTAAATAAAATGGTTCATTTTGACCAAAATAATTTGTTTTGGTTCCAATTTTGTTTAGTCTTGGATTTAAAAAAAAAAAAAAAAGGCTAGACGACTCATTATTTAACTGTTATTGATATTCTTCTCCCAATGAGCCCAAAGAAGACCTAGTTTTCTTGTTACAGGCTAGACGACTCGTTATTTAGCTGTTATTGATATTCTTCTCCCAAGGCGCCCAAAGAAGACCTAGTTTTCTTGTTACCTTCCAAGCCTAAAATCCCCCTCATCTCTCCTCCATTTTAAACAAGAAACATACCTCTTTCAAGCCTTGATAATGTACTCCTATCCAAATAAAACAAAGGCTTTTTTGTAACCATGAAGGTGCTGTTATAAGAGGCCTAAACTCTCACCCTAACCAGATATGCTTGCTAGAAACCACCAAAAAAAAACTAGTTAGTGTACTTCTCTTATCAGCTCTCAAACACTATACGATGATCCTTAACCTTGATGGATGGCTAGGATTCAATATTTGATATCAAATGGTGAGGTTTATTCAACTCAAAGCCTCTAGATGATCTCTATTGCCATTTAAAAAGCCATGCCAAAGGCCATGAAAAAGAGGGAAACCAAGAAAGTACACACTTTTACACTGCTAAACCTGAAAATCTTTAACCAAAACATTAGCCAATCAAGGAAAACAACAAAAAAACCTTAAATAAACCACCCTTACAGGGTCAAAGTTGATTCAGAAATCCCTAGCCAAGAATCAATTTTTTTGGACAAGGTATTTCTTAAACTTTGATGAGGGGGTGCAGCTCAATGAGCACACCCCTTCCCCTTTTATTTAATTTTTTCTTTAATTTGTTAGTCAAATGTTTGTTTAAGCTTTATTTGAAGTTATTTGCTAGTTTAAAATCCATGATTTTTTTAAAAGTTTAAGCATGTTATAGAGATAGTTTATATATGCTCAAGTTCTGTTAGATTGCATTGTTTAATTTGTTTAAATGTAATAATTATATGTTATATGATAATGTTTAATGTTGTTTTACATACTTTGATGTTTAGTTAGTCACTTTTAAAGTTATCGCAAGGTATGTTAAGTATTGATGTTGATATGGATTAAGCTATTTAGGGTAGTTTGTTGAGTTAATATAAGTTTTAAGCATGTTAATTGAACTTCAGGATAATGAAAATAATCAGTGGAACAATATTTATACATAAGGAGATGCAATTTTTTATTGTTGTCATTATTGACTTTACTTATTGTTTTGCTACTGATTTTTTGTTTCTTGTTATTTTGAATGGGTTAAACAAATTATTGTGAGCATGGTAGGGTAGAGTTGTAATGCCTAGGTTGCTTTTTTGGATTTTGTATATTTTTTAGGTTTTAGGTTGATTCTAGGTTTCTGGGTTTTATGTTTATCCATTGAATATTCCTTTAGGTCTATGATTTTCATGTTTTTTTGGTTAATTATTGTTTCATGAACATGAATATAAGCTTGTTAATCGATAATATAAGGTCTAAATGGCTTAAAAACACTAAAATCTTAGCATTTTATCTTCAATGCTTCGTTTTGTATTTGTTATAAAATCAAATCATCATGAAATTAAGTTGTTTGTTGTGTTAATCCAACCTCTAAATTCTTGTTTGAATGTCGTTCTTAAACACCTTTATACCTCCAATTTAATGTGATCTAGCCTGGTTTTGAATATACGATTTTTAAGTTCTTCATCTTTTTCATCGTGTTCATCATCGATTTCTAGTAAAACCCTTAGAAATTTTTATTTTTTTAGGGTTGTGTTTTTAGGTTCAGGTAATGGGCAAGGAAGCCCATCCTGAGTGGTTAGGATAAGTCAATTCTAAGTTATGTTTCTTGGTGTAAGTCTCAGGTTAGGAAGTCTAGCCTATGTGGTTGGGCTAAGCCTATTCCTGAAATAAGAGTATGTTTGACTAGTTAAAATTTTATCAAATAGAAAAATATCTTTTGTATTCTTAAGAAATGTTATCAAATACAACCTTAGGACAATTTCTTTGCCTCTAAATATTTAGTTAAGGATGTGTTTGACAAACATGCTCTACTGATTTTCTAGCAATATCTTTTATATTCTTAAGAAATGTTATCAAATACAACCTTAGTACAATTTCTTTGCCTCTAAATATTTAGTTAAGGATGTGTTTGACAAACATGCTTTACTGATTTTCTAGCAATGTTTGTTTTTTTTTTATTTTCTATATTTTTTTCAAACAAGCTCTAAATAATTTCTAAAAATTATAAGGATTAACTGGATATGGATAGTTCCAATAGGATTTCTTTCTTGAACAATAATTTATTTTTTAATTTATTTCATTTATTCCATGATCGAAACCGGGGGTACACATTTCACCACAATTTTGAATCAGAAGAGAGATTTCAAGAAATGGCGGATTTATTCACTCCATTAATAACTGATCTAGTGTATCATAGTTCTTTTTTATGAATACGAACAAATTCTAAAAGTTTTTCATATATATGTTATTAAAAAACAAATAAAATTTATTTTTATCATGTTTTCAAAAATATAAAAATGAGTATCATAGTTGGTTTATGATTATCTATTAAAAAATAGTTTATTATTTATTAGAATTTGATCAAAATTTCAAAAATACCATAAAAATCATTTTTTTAATTAACATTTGGGGTATGAATTTTACAATGTAATGCATACTCCTAATATTAAATTAAATTAATTAATAACAATAAGTATTAGAAACTAGTTGTAGACTTTGTTATTTAGGGGTAAAAGATTGTGTTGTAAAGTATATTTTCATATATTAAAGATAAAAAATAGAAATAGGTGCGATGTGAAATTTTGGACTCTAGAATTGCTAGGATTTAGCCTAGTAAGACATAAAGTTTCTCACAAAGGGATATCTGTCCTGATCCTTAGATAAACCAATGAATAAAAACATGACTTAGAAAAATAATCAATCAACAATATAACTTACTATAGGTAGGGTGCATGCACAACTAGATTCTTTATCAAGATTTTTGCAAACCATATAGTTTTTAATGACCATAATATTAGATGATGATTCCTTCAAAATCATAATTTTATGATTAATTCTAAAACTTTTTCAATCCAAGAAAAAAATTTGTCATTCGATGTCGTGTATGCCACAACAATATATAGATTATGTTAGCATGAAATGGTGAATATTATTGAGAAATTAATGATACAAGATTTCATAGGATTACAGATTGATTAATTGGATTGATGAATGAGATCTAATTGACTAAACTAAACTAATGAGGAATTTATTAATTAGATTATTGAACCATCTAGTATAACTCAATATAAATATTAAACCTAAAAACCTTTTTTTTTTAGGGGAAAAAAACAGTGATTAACATTTATTTATTGAATTTGTTATAGCTTAATCTTTGAAATTTATTAATTAGATTATTGAATATATCTCTGTAACATAAAAATAATTAAATATTATTTTCACCCATTAAATTTTTTTTAAAAAAAATCATTTTTTCCTCGTCAAATCTTCTTGATTTATCTAGTTTGTTTTCTTTTTATTTAAAAAGAATAATAAGATAAATTGGGAAACAACATTCATAAAAACCAAGTCATGAATGGTATGAACATAAAGGTTAAATATATAATTTTTGAAACTATAAAGACTAATTAATTTATTTTATGAAACTTTAAGTTTATCATTTGATATCATGTATACCATGATAATATATAAATTATGTTAGCATGAAATGGTGAATATTATTAAGATATTGATGATATGAGATTTCTTATTAATTGGATTAATGAATAAGATGTAATTAAGTAGATAACATTGATTTTGATATCTGAAATTGTTATATATTAAGGAAAAGATTTCGTTAGGATTGCAAACAAAAACAAATCCTGTAATTTTTTTCAATCGCGATTGAATATGTTGCCAAAAATTAATATAAAAATTAGGATTGTTTCACGAGACGGAGTGAAAACTTGTGCACATGGAACAAGATAGGAATCGTACTCAAGATCCACATACTCCATCAATAAAGATAAATTATTATACCGGCAATCAATGAAGATGGACTGAGGCTCATAAAAAGTGTTGACGATAAAAACAATACTAGTAGTTGTCTAGGGGATCAGATTTGAGCTTAACTGGTTTTATTTTGATTGGAAAATGATGGACCAGGGTTATCAGTTTGAATTTAGATGGATTAGAGATTGTTTGTTCGTATTTTGTGATGGTTTGTAAAGGGCTGTTATGCATTAGGGTTTGTGATTGAAAGGTTTCTAGGAGCTGTTGGTGTTGGTTCTTAGATTGATTTGCTGGTATGTTATTAGAAGAGATGATTGAAAAGGAAGAGCAAAGATTCTTGATGGTGGAAAAAGATAAGAAAATGATGGAAGGTTTTATTAATTCAATTAAGGGCTTAATTGAATAATTTTTAATTTTTATAACTGATTTTAACTTCTTGGAACCACCAAAACAATTCTACCATCGAAAAATTAATACTCTTCATATTTCTCTTTCATTAATCCTTCTCTTATTAGCATCTAGTAAGCAACATTAATGGCGTCTCGGCTAGCGGATCAGCATGCACTCAAGTTTTTTTTCTACATATTTCTCCATCTATTTTCTTATTTTATTTGCTTATTGACCAAGAACTGCCTGTGCTTTCTGGTGTTCAATCATTCTGACAGACAACGAATGTTCTTGATTCCTCATTAGTTTACGTTAGTTGTCTTTCTTTGATCATTGTATTCTGATAGATAGTTCAATTACTGTATTATGCCGCTTATTAACGTCATATCCCAAGGGAGATTTTTCTTTTTAATGGAAGAAAAAAAATAAAACCATCAATTCTTGATGATGAAGACAACACAGCGCATGAGACTAGCTCTAAAACCTGCCGGCGTGATGAAACGCAGCCATGGGAACATAGCAATGAGAGATTGTCAAGAACAGAGAGGAGCAGCATGATGAGTTTCCTACGGAGCACATTGTTAACATAGTCACTGCACAGTAATCCTATACGGATTTAGTTTACCAGAACTTCGATGGGTTCACACATCATTGACCTGGTCCATGGATGAATGGGTTGGTGAACTGAAATCCACTGCACAATTTCCATTACTTGCAGAGGACGAGGAAGCAGTAAAGTCATTTTACAAAGCACATCGATGCAGTAAAACTATAAAAGAGTCTTTAGTTTTTATTGAAAATCAATTTCATTTGATAAAAAAAAATTAATAAAATAGCATTACAAAAATGTTTGGAAAACATATTTTGTGATGGATGGTAAAGGGTTGTTTTGCATTAGGGTTTGTGATTAAGGTTTCTAGGAGCTGTTGGTGTTGGTTATTAGATTGATTTGCTGGTATGTCATTAGAAGAGATGATTGAAAAGGAAGAACAAAGATTCTTGATGGTGGAAAAAGATAAGAAAATGATGGAAGGTTTTATTAATTCAATTAAGGGTTTAATTGAATAATTCTTAATTTTTATAACTGATTTTAACTTCTTGGAACCACCAAAACAATTCTACCATCGAAAAATTGATACTCTCCATATTTCTCTTTCATTAATCCTTCTCTTATTAGCATCAAGTAAGCAACATTAATGGCGTCTCGGCTAGCGGATCAGCATGCACTCAAGTTTTTTTTCTACATATTTCTCCATCTATTTTCTTATTTTATTTGCTTATTGACCAAGAACTGCCTGTGCTTTCTGGTGTTCAATCATTCTGACAGACAACGAATGTTCTTGATTCCTCATTAGTTTACGTTAGTTGTCTTTCTTTGATCATTGTATTCTGATAGATAGTTCAATTACTGTATTATGCCACTTATTAACGTCATATCCCAAGGGAGATTTTTCTTTTTAATGGAAGAAAAAAATAAAACCATCAATTCTTGATGATGAAGACAACACAGCGCATGAGACTAGCTCCAAAACCTGTCGGCGTGATGAAACGCAGCCATGGGAACATAGAAATGAGAGATTGTCAAGAACAGAGGGGAGCAGCGTGATGAGTTTCCTATGGAGCGTATTGTTAACATAGTCACAGCACAGTAATCCTATACGGACTAAGTTTACCAGAACTTCCATGGATTCACACATCATTGACCTGGTCCATGGATGAATGGGTTGGTGAACTGAAATCCACTGCACAATTTCCATTACTTGCAGAGGACGAGGAAGCAGTAAAGTCATTTTACAAAGCACATAGAAGCAGTAAAACTATAAAAGAGTCTTTAGTTTTTATTGAAAATCAATTTCAGTTAATAAAAAAAAAAAAAAATAGCATTACAAAAATGTTTGGAAAACAGGTGAAACCATTAAGGCCGCACTGGCATTCCTAAACAGGTGCTCAGACACCGGCAACTAAAAATAAGCACACCGGAAAGAATGTGCAGCTAAAATTAACAGTGACGAGTCGACTTATTTTCTTCACTATTGATCTCGCAGTACTTTTCCATCTATCTCCTCCCCTGTACATGCATCAAATCTTAATAATTTTACACTTCCACGTAAGAAGGCGACATCATAGCCTACGACCTCTAGCTTCAAAAGCAATGCATAACTTGCATTCAGCATGAGCATGTTTAGGCACTTAGTGACATGGAGATGATTGAAGAAAGCTTGAATTTGCGGACTTTAGCGGAGTTCTCTGCCCGAAACAGAACCTCTGTACTTGATCTTACGGTTTCTTCCTTCCACTCAGAAGCTGAAGCCCCTTCACTTCGATAATCACGGCCAGAGTACAAAACCTGGAGCTTTGAACTGGCTGCAGGTGTTCATTGAGTTTTGAACAGATAAGTGGAAAGGCAAAACCAAGCAAAAGAGCATAGGTTGTCAGAATGCGTGCTTGTTCGACATAAAAATTAAAAATGCATTATAGAGCTTTGGTTACTATAATAGGGATGAGCTTAACTATACAGAGGAAGTACAAAAAAGGACAGTTAAACAAAAACATTGTTTTGGTGGGGTGTGAGTGTTAAGCAAGTAAATAAAAACAATCTCCTACCGTAACTTCCAAACCTTATATAAAAGCTTTTTCGTTCTATAATCATCATGAAATTTTGACCTGATAAAAAACAAGGCCTTCAAAATCATATTTGATCCAACAATTTATGTTTGATTTACCAAACTACATCTTGAAGTTTTCTTAAACTCCTCAAAACCTAAAATTCTTAATCATTAATGAATTAATACAATAAAAATTACTATGTCAAGAATATTAAAGAGATTTCCCCATGATAGTCCCCCTCTACATAAAAAAAACTCGCCCTTTGAACTATTCCACTCCAAAAGAACAAATACTTCAAATACAGCATTATAACCAACATATTCATAAAATAACAAAATTTAATTTATGATACATTCATGCTAAGAAAAAAAATCCATATTTAAGTATATTTTTCGTTCCTATAAAATCAACTTGGTTCCTTCACACATTCTGTTTCTTCAAACTCCACCTCATCATCATCTATGACTTTTAATACTACAACCTTTGTATATAAAGAAACTTCAAGAATCTTTCATAATATATTTAGAAGAATTGCCGGAAATTACCATATCTTTCATGTCCTTGTCTGCAATATCTTCAAAATCACTACAAGATACTAATTTCTTAGCTTTCTAGATTTCTTTTTCACCATTGGTTGATGAAACAATGACAAGTAGAGTAGTAGCTGCAGTGGTGTTGTTTTTATCAAAGTGGTGATGTTGAAAATGACTGCTTTGAAGAAACGACACTTCCTCCATATTTTTCTTCCTTTCTATTCGAGAAGGCTGAACAAAAAGCAAATAATAACAATCTATTTGCTTATCTACCCAATATAAAATGTCTTCATAATTATTTTGTACAGACTTCAAAATTAATGATTGTCTCAAATCTTTCCATAATGGAGTTAAAGGTTTACCAGTGCAAGCTCTATATCCTAGCACCACAAGAAATTTTGTAAGTGACAAGCCATACATTTTTATAACAAGGAATCTTATTGAAATAAAAATGTTCAGCTCCTTTTCATAATCCCTGTTTGTGTTACCTATTAACCAAGCTGGACCTCTTATGGTTTGCTCTGAATGATCCATTATATGTTCCAGAACTAGTGCAAAACAATCTAGTATATACTTCTAAGCCTTCATAGCACTTAGGAGGGCCTCCACTCCTGCACCATAAAGTGGGTTGCTACTGTCTTCGTCCATTAAAGAGACCAACATGCTCTGATACCAATTGACATAGCATATAGCATGGATAAAAGCTAGGATTCTCAAGTCCTAAGGTTACAGCCCTAACACTATTGAGGAATTAGAGAAAATCTTTGATTTTTTATAAAACGTTTGAATAATATGAATGTTCTAAAATAAACTAGGCATTTCTATTTATATTTGTTAGATCTAAAATCCATATAGGAAAAGTTTCTCAATTAAAACTAAAATTATTTATAGAAAATTATTCCTAATTAAAACTTGCATAATTAATAGAATCCATCTAGCATTATAATTTCTGAATAGTAAATTACTAATCAAATTGAAAGTCCTAATCTAAATAAATAAATATAGAAAGAAAGAATTCAAATAAAAAAGGTAAATAAAAACAATCTCACACAATAACTTTTGAGCCTTATTTGCAAGCCTTTCTAATCTCCAATCATCATGAAATTTTAACCTAACCTTTAAAATCTTCTGTCAAAATTTCAAATTGATTCAATAGTTGGATTAAAAGTTATGCTTGATTTATATGTCTTGAACTCTTCTTAAACCCCTCAACAACTAAAAAATTTGAGCATTAATGAAATGATGCAATAAACATTATAATGCAAAGAATATTGAAGAAATTTCTGCATATCATTGCCTTTTGGATCATATATCTTAGATAGTGCTAGGTTTTATACAAAAAAGAGAAGTTAGTATTTTCCATTATATCTTTGTTGATTTTATGCTCTATGAAAATAAATGCAGATCTGATGCAAACCACTAAAAATCAACACACTGGCTCTAACTCTAACTCTAATCTAGATAACCTTAAGGTTCTTTTCTTTTCTATCCTGCATCCCATTTTTTCTCGGTTACTACATGCTCCACATTTCATGTTAGCACACATTTCAAAGGATAGAGAAAGGGCAACACACTTTGGCCTAGATCTTCAACCTTCCAATCCGCCTTCCCATCTACTACTATATCATCATACTATATCAAATTCATCTATACTGCACCCAACCTAAGTCTCACTATCACCACAACCCTAACCTTCTACCTTCTACATATGGGGATAGCTACACTGACATGCAATCATCATTTGCTCCAGTTTCATTCTTTTCACTTCAAAAAGCTTCAAAATTTTAAGTTACTAGGAAATCAGGTCACATGAAATTCAAACAATTACATCTAATTGGTTTAATAATGCAAATATTAAGCAACTCTATAGCAGGGTTTCGTTATAAAGTTAAAACATTTACGAAATCCTCTTATTTACAGGTATGCTCAAAGCTAGGCAATATGCTACATGCACTTGGAAGACATGAAAAGGATCCAGTTTGGATGTGGACAAAGAGTGAAGTGCTTTGGAATCAAAAAGTCCATTTTACTACATTACAAGACCTTTTCAAAGTAGTGCTTGTCCTCAACTTTGATTGTAACTAAGGGCAGATGCAGAAGGATGAGAAGTCCAGTCATCAAAGCTATCCATGACCCAAAAGAGAGGTAAGACATCACTCTTCCAGGCAGGAGCAGAATCCCTTGTGAAAGAAGGAGATGCTAAGATACAGGTTCCAATTAGCTTAGCTCAACCATTAATAAGACGTCAAAAGACTTAGAAGTAGAAGGGCTAGGTCTCACTCTATTCAAAAGTGAAGTCACTCAATCGAAAGGATGAGAAGAGAAGAGGGAGATCCACTAGTTTTGTTCATAATAATCTTTTTCCCTGAAAGCCTTCCAAGGGAGGAAGGGTTTGCCTTGTCAATTTAGCACAGGCTAGGAAAAAGGCTCCTAATGACTTGAATTCACTATAAAACGATGAAGAGTTGGCTAAAATAAGCACCAAAGACTTTTCTAGAGATCTCTTCCAAATCAATGGTATCTCTATCAAAATTGTGAGCAAGGAAATAAGGATGCAGAGATAGCTAGGAGGTTTGCCTAAAAGAAGTCACCCTTGAAAAAGTGATTGTATTAGCTCCTTTAGCTATTGTTCTTGAGAAATGATTGGGTCTGGTCCATTCTTCAAAAGAAGTTTTGATCATAGTTATAAAACTAATGCAAGGCCAAGATCACAGGGCAGGAGGGTCAATCTGAGTAGACCCCCTAAAAATCTTTTTTAGAAAAAGAGATCAAAACAATGATGTTTTCAACCAAAAAAAAATCAACAAGTTGAGGGTCAGGCTTTACCCAAGACAATCAGGTCACTTGTTTCATTTTTTCTTTAATCCAAATCAATCCAAGCCCTAGGTCGGCCAAGTCTTAAATATGGACATTTAGGAAATCCTCCTATTTACAGGTATGCTCAAATTTGGACAATATCCTATTTTCTTGATGATACCATAAAACAAGCTATTCATTAGATGTTACGGTTGAGGAGAATCCAGGATTTGCTAATCAACTGAAGAGCCCTGAAAATTAAAGAAAATTTTACATCTAAAAACCCATATTTCTAGCACACTAATCTTAATGCAATTATCTCAGGTTCCTTTTCGAAAACAAAAATCATTAACAATCAATATTGGTTCCATAAAAAGCAAAGTAGAGCAAATGTTGGAGTGATTACCTAGTCCAAACATGCTCGTCTTTTGAATGATCAAACGACTAACTTTCGATCTTTTGATGTTCCTCAAAGCCATGGTATCTGCTTGTTTTCCTTTGAACTCCAGAAATTCTCCTAGGACATATTTATTACCCTTAAGTTCCAGCCTGCATAGAATTGGAAATAGTTGTTTTGTGTCAAGTGTAAATCACAGCTTAGCACAGCAAAATCAAACTAATGAGAATTGAAGTTAGTTTATGGCTTCAACTTGGATGAATGGGAAGGGACCTGTCGAGGTAACTGTACAATAAAAGCATAAAAAAAGACCACCATAAGAACTCAAATTCACCTCCTTTATTAGGGACACAATACAAAGAATCAGCTTCATCACAACAATGTTCCTGGCTCAAGCATCCGTTCAACCAGTGTTCAATAAGCCTAAGAAATCATAGGGTGTGGAATCTAGCAATTTGTGAACCAGTAGAACATTTAGAATGATTACTGTTGAAGACCACCTCTCTTTGTACTTTTCTAGTTCCCTAGTCCCTACTTGACAATCTTGGCCCAGAAAGCATCAAAGAACTTATAACACAAATGATTAAATATTGAAAGCCGGATACTCTTCTTTCCTCTCTTTTTTCACAAGGACCTGGTATGTTTAATGATGTTAATCCAAGCTGCTGGAAATCACTTTTTGACCAAATGCACAACAATGCAGAAAGAATGCACTTGTAACCAGAGAGCAGGAATATAAAAATCTTAGGCACAGAGCAGCAAACCTGTCCCACATAGGAGTTGTGCGGAGAGTGAAGTTGAGTTTCTGATGTATAGATTCCTGCATCTCCTTCTTTCCACCACGAAAGACACCCTTTATCCAACCAGAAAATAGGCCTTTCGGTTCTGGTTTCAGCAGTACCCATTGGTCATAGGTAATAACCTCGGGTGGAAAATAGCCTGAATGGATTGTACTGCAAAGAGATGATTCAGATACAAGAAAACACAAGTATATCCAAATACTAATGAATGAAAAAGTATGACAGAAACAACCTGTTTTAAAATCAACAAGCCCATAATAAGTGGTCCCATTTTTTTCATTGGGTCCAGGTAGAGACCAAGGAGCAGAACAGAAATACAATGTACTAAGTATTTTACACTGGAAGACAAGATTGTAATCTTATGTTGCTACTAACAACAAAAATGGCACTTTAACTCACGCAATCTCAATTTATAAACTCTTCCAGTCCTCTTCAAGTCCACTTAAACCTAAACAAGAGTTCAATCTAGAAATTTATTACTGTAGTTTCTTTATTCAAGAGGACTTTTCAAAAAAGCATAATATTAGAAACATAACCAAATGCACAAACAATTTCATCTGCCTTGCTCCTTATCAGTCAGAAGCGAGAGTGTGCGTGTGTGTGTGCGCACTTCAATTTGGGTATGTACTTCAATCATTTAGTTTTTCATTTTGAGTCAACTAAACTACATAGCTTATAATACATATGTTTTGAACACATACTGCAACTTAGGATTGGGAAGTACAACTTTGCAAGACAAATATCCGTCAGGTAGGGCAACTCCCCTTTGCTCAAGATATGATTCAAGAATTGAAGCTTGCTTTTTAGTCTCCTCCACCTGAGAACAAAGTGATTAATATTCTGATCAAACAGTGGCCAAAAACAAATTCATGTTTTTGCAATGGAGTCAAAAACCCATACTCTGTTATAATACAAGTATCTAGAAACAAATATACAAGATATTATTTTGGAGCAATAGCAGTATCCAAAAATTAGCTTGCCAAGCAACTATAGCAAAGGAACATGAAACTGTAAGCATAGAAATAAATACAATGCCAGTGATTAAAGATGTTGCAGAAGCTAGATCAGCTGGTTGCATTAGATTTTTTTACTATGACAACAAAACTAACAAAAACATAACGATGCTGCTGTGCTGCAACGGTTATGCAATCAATCAAGAAGTTTATCTGCTGATTTTATTGTATTTTTTCTCTTCATTTTAAGACATAGTTAATTGTGTTGTCTGTATAACATTGAATAAAACAACGCTCGTGTCTCATGGGTTTGGCAATAAATACATTAGGGTTGAGTCTAGAGCATAGTTGCTTTCGTAATAGTTCATTGCAAAAGCTTTGGACAGTCACTCATTTTCTATAATGTATTTATTCTTCATCTATTCTTAAATACAATTTCTTGTTCCATTTTTTGTCAGGAAACAAAAAAAGATTGGACTAGGCAGCAATAGTTGGTTTTCTATTCAATCACTCAAAGTCACCAGTGCTTCCAAGAGAATTTATTTCTGTCTATTGGAATCCATAATTCAGGGAGAAAAGGAAGGTAAGCTCTTGTAACTGCATTTTTTATCCCATTTTGGTTAAATGGTTAGATTTTCAAAAGAAGGATCAATCGCCTTCTTAACCCCTCCTGCCGCAAATATCAATGAAGGTTCAATGTTGGGCCTCTTGGGGCAATGGCCTTATTCCTTTTCCCCAACATGAAAGCTATTATAATCATGTATCAGAGTAATTAAGTATCCAAGAAAGAAAGAAAGAAAGAAAAACTTACAGGATCAGGATGACGCTCTGGTTTGTGCCTACCTTCGCCTTCACAAACCCAGCTGCCATCACCACTGATTGATACAAATCCCGAGAAATTCTTGACAGAAATCACCACTGCCTCACTGTAAAGTTAAATCAAAACAATAATTCTTGTTGTCTTCATAACATATTTTATCTTAAAATTTTCATTTACCCTTTGGTGACAAGAACTATATCTATATTTTGCCTTGAACCAGTGTCAGCATCAGGAATTCGGAGCCCTATATAAACCTTCCCTCCATATAGCTTTTCAAGCCTTCAATTCAAAGAAAAAACACAATAAAAATAAAAAAACCAATTAGCTATTGATGGTGATTAATGTTAAGAACAAGAAGAAGAAAAAAACAAGTTTGAAAATTACTATGTGCATATAGATGCAGGTACGTACTTGTTAGCAACGTTGAAAAGTGCATTGGTGTCAGAGGATTGGACCTCTAAAACGTCGTCAGCGTCGGAGAAGAAGCATTTGCACAGCTTGTAAACGATCAGACCACAGACGATCTCTAGCCACATGATGATTCTACGACTCAACCAAGGAGTGTTCGAGTCTCGTAAAAAAGAATTTTCTTATCTTGTAGGGAGAGAAAGAGAAACCTCAAGAGATTTCTTCTCTTCTTTTTCTTTTTCACGATCTTTAAGAAAATTGGTTTGGTCTTTTCCTTAGTTTATTTCCGTTGGTGGGTTTGCGATGCCAAACACACTGAATCGTACGAGGTCAAAAGAAAACAGATCACATCTGAAATTTGAAGTGATGTTTGCTCTCGTTTTTCTTATTTTTTATTTTCGTTTTTTAAATTTAAAAACATGATATGAAAACTTGTTTATTTTTTATAGTATCCTTCAGGGGTGTTGAAAAAACCAGCCAATCAAGAATATCAAAAAAATACAAAGGATAAAAATAGAAACTTAATTAAACCCTAAGACACTTTTTCTCTCTTATGATTACCTAATCACTAGCTTGTTTTGCTGCTCTTAACTTTGATATTGAAGATTCGATCACAAGATCTGTTGTACGCTAGGCTGGTCTTGGTTCGACCACTCTCCCTCAGCTTGAGCATTGGATTAGGTAGAGAAGAGGAAAAGGTTTGATTTGGAACAAAGTTTCGTAGAAGGGACATAAATTACAATTACAGCATTTACTAAAAGGGATGAATGTCTCTCTCACTTAGATATAGATTAGTATTAGACTGCAGTCGTGTAATGATGAAATTACCATTGTTGAAGAAACTTGTTAGGTATATAATTAGAGATAAGGTTATCTTTTTCATAGATATATTTAGTATTGAAAGAATAATTTAAAATGAAATGGTTTGTTCAAGTTTTTTAAATAGATAATAATATGTCCTTTCGAAAATAAAATTTTAACTTTGAGTTGGGAGTTTCTTTTATCTTTTAAAAAAATAAACAATAAAGATAAAATTATATTTTTAGAAAAAAATATGTATGTGTTGAGAAGTTTTATCGTCTTTTTTTATTGATATAGTTCAAATATAAAATTACTTTTAAGTTTCAATAATAATAAGATTGCATGTTAGGAAGTTTATGTCATTTTTATATAAATTATTATTTATATTTAGAAAATTGTCAAGCATTTTAGTCTGGTATTATCACCAGGCACAGGGGAGAGAAAAGATAGCCTTTTAATTTGATTTTTAATTAATATTCTCTTAGTTTAATTATTAAAAAATAATTTTTTTGTTTGGTATCTCCAAAAGTTTATTTTATTGTAATTTATACATAATTTATTTTCCTACCAAATTTAAAGTTGAAGAGTTATATTTGTATTATGCATTTATAAGAACAAAAAAAATAATATATATTTAGCAACCATAGTAAATCTTCAAGATAGATTAAAAAAATGTATAAAATAAAAAAAATGATGTAAATAAAATATTTGTATTTATATCTATCTTTTACTATTTACCTAAGAAAATTGACTTTTTACTCTTATTTTTAATTATCATTCAAAATTAATTTATTAAGTAGTATATTTTTTTAATTTATTATATTAAACACAAACATATATCTTTTCATTTCTTAGTTAAAAAATTAATGATATTAAAAAGTGAATCCATAATGACAATGTCTTCTTATAAGAAGCTTGAGTTCGACATTTTTACTATACTCAAGGACGCAAATCTAGCATAAATATTATACTCAAGCACCTAGACTTGGTATGGTGACCAAACCCAAGTGTCGTGGGTCTGGTCTTATGGCCAGACCCAGGCACTTTAGGCTGGTTTGGTTGTCATATCCAACCATTATGGGTCTACCATAATTACTAGATTTAAATACATGAATCTGACTTTGTTATCAAGCTCAAATAACTTGGGTTTGACATGTTTGTCAAACCTAAAAAATATGAGTCTAATATGATTGCTAAATCTCAAACGCCTGATCTTGATATTTACTCAAGTCCATGGTAACATGAGTTTGATATTTTCTACAACCATTACAATAATCATTTATATTATTTGCGTACAAGTCATTTGTCTAATTGTTTCTATTAGACTTGGGAATTTTATCTTTGGCTTGTGGGTTTAAAAGTCTTATACTTGTCAAGTCAAAACAAAGACATAATTTATTAGCAAGCCATTTCATGGTCACCACTTATCTGTTAAAAAAATGAAGAGTTTTTTTTTGTTTTGTTTCAGATTTTCTTGTTGAATTTATGGGTGTTTATGGGATTTTTCTTACTTTGTAATTTTTTTTTTGTTTCATTAAATGTTGTATGAAACTAGAATGCTCAAGTTATTTGTATTTTTAGCTTGATTCAATTTATATTTTTCAAGAATTATTATTTCCAATTTTAGTTGGCTTTGATAGTCAAAATCAGACTGAACTGGATCATGAATACCCATACTTCATTATATATTTTGAGAGTTAAATGAGGTTTCAAAAGTTAAAAATAAACATGAATCTTAGAGTTCAAGCTGAGACCTAGTTCGAGAGGCCCGAGACTATATCCAAGATTTGGTTTAAAGCCCCTAGGTTTTCGAGTTAGGACATGGTTCGATTATGGTGTTTATGGCCTCTAGGTACAAATTGATGTCATTTGATATTATCATTATTTCATGCTTTTTATTTTTATTATGATCATCGCTATCCAATATCATGGTGACCTTTGAAAAATAAAGAGGAAAACATTAATTTGCAAAGATTAAATGTTACAAGATTGATTACACTAAATGAAACTAAAATGTTATATCTGAAGTAAATTACATTGCTAATTTTATCTTAAATTATTAAGGGTTTGTTGTGTTATGCTATTGATGGTCTACCTATAATATTCTTAGACTCTAGTATTAATGAATATTAAACTAATTAAAACATTTCCAACATTAGCATTGATAAGTATTGTTTACGAAAGATCTATTATTCCTAACTCTTGCGCAAGTAAATATTAAGGTTCAACTTTATTATTAATCCTAGTGTTAATATTTCTAACTCTAGCATTAATGAATAATGATCTTTTGAGTTTATGATTTAATTAAGAAAAACCCATTTTGTAACCCTTTTTAACTATATATATAAAAAAAACCTCATAAATACCCTTAAAATACCTAGAAACCGATTTTCAACTTAAGAAATCTATAAAAGTCCCAAAACATGAAAACAAATTAGGATCCATTTTTCTTCCTTGACTTCAATCTGCTATTTTAGGTAATATTAAGGCCATGTTTGTTTCTCAAAAGGTAATTTTCGGGAAACTACTTTTCGAATTTTCCTATGTTTGTTTGCCATTAAAAAAGTTGGTCAACGAAAATACTTTTCAGTCAACGAAAAACACTTTACAGTCAATAAAAAACACTATCTGGTTAACGGAAAACACTTTTCAGTCAAAGAAAAATTTGGATTGGTTTTCAAGAAAATGTTTTTTTTTATGCGTTTGTTTTCTGGAAAGTAGTTTCCGAGAAATTACTTTCCAAACTTTCTTTTGTTTGTTTGCAGTTAGTAAAGTTAATCAATGAAAAACACTCCAATCAAAGGAAAATTTGGCTTGGTTTTCAGGAAAATGTTTACCTAGAAAATTTGGGCGGAAAACCCTTTCCAGAAGTTGTGAAAAATTTAGAAATGTCATTATTTGTTGATTATATCAAATTTGATTCTCAAAGTTTTGATTGTTATATATATTTTGTTTTGAATATTTATTTTTCAATTTCATTTCTTTAAAATTTAATTTTTATATTAACTTTGATCCTCATTTTTATAATTGTTATTTGCTTTTCTCCTATTATTTTTTTATTGAAATTTGTTATCTATCTTATTTTTTTATTGAAATTTTTTATCTATCAAATTTGATCCTTATTCTTTTGATTGTTACTTGTTTTATTTGAAATAATTTATGAAATATTAATTATTATTATTTTGATTTCTTCATCTTTTATTTTTTTTATTTTTTAAATTTGATCTTTATTATTTTAATTATTATTTATTTTATTTGAGATAATTTATGAAATTATATTTTTTTCAATTTCATTCTTATTCAACTTTTAAATTTGTAAGATTTGTTCCTCATTATTTTAATAAACTTGAGAAAAATAAAATATTAATGAGTTATTTTCTAATTTATTTTTCATAACATAACTAAATATTGGAAAGTGTTTTCCAATTTGTTTTACATAACACTACCAAAAATTAGAAAATAATTCACTTTTCAGGAATTCATTTTTTCAGGAATTTATTTTCTAAAAGAAAACAACTTTCCTGCAAATAAACAAAACCTAAGGTTCTAAACAACCACTATCAAGCTACTTTTATCAAATAAAACACATGAACATCTAAATTCACCAATGATAGTTAAGACTTGTGAAAACAACTTTCTCTTTCTATGTTGGAATGCAATGAAATTTTTTCTCTTTAATAATCTAGGAACTAAAATAATAATAAAAATAAAATTTTGTATCAAAACTGAATTTATAAAAACATAAAAAACTGAAAGGATCTAATTTTAAAAATTAAAGGATTAAATTATACTTTTCACACCAACTTTAAAAACATCATCTATTTTCAGTTTATTTTTTAAGTTGATTCTCTTTTTTTTCAATTTTTTCCCTAGCCCATAAATACAAAGTAATTGGCTATTAATTTGGCTGTTAAAGGACTCAATCGATTGAAAAATAAGTTAAAAGGTCAAAATAAAAAAATACCGCTACATTAAAAATGTGCAAATAGTAATTAGCACGGTTACAAACCACCTTTCTATTTTAGTTTATTTTGTAATTGTTATTTAGAAATCTCAATGCCTCTAAATCTTTTATCACATAAGCACATATTAAATGCAAAATAATATTATTTTTTTTGTCATAATTTAGTTGTTTTAGTTACAATATGAACTATAATTTCACACCTGCACGTAAGGAGGCAGTCATAAGGTGACATCATAGCCTATGACCAATAGCTTCCACAGAAATGCATAACTTGTATTCAGCATGAGCATGTTTAGGCACTTAGTGACATGGAGATGATTGAAGAAAGCTTGAATTTGCGGACTTTAGCGGAGTTCTGTGGCTGAAACAGAACCTCCGTACTTGATCTTACGGTTTCTTCCTTCAACTCAGAAGCTGAAGCCCCTTCACTTCGATAATCACGGCCAGAGTACAAAACCTGGAGCTTTGAATTGGCTGCAGGTGTTGAGTTTTGAACAGGGAAGTGAAAAGGCAAAAACAAGCAAAAGGGCATAGGTTGTCAGAATGTATGCTTGTTCCATATAAAAATTACAAATGCTATATAGAGCTTTGGTTACTATAATAGGGATGAGCTTAACTATACAGAGGAAGTACGAAAAAGGACAGTTAAACAAAAACATTGTTTTGGTAGGGTGTGAGTGTTAAGCAAGTCCGGATGATGAGTTATTGAGGTTGTAATTTAGAAGGAAAAAAAAAACATATTTAGTTAAAACTGCTCTGAAATAGATTTTTGCATGTAAAATATATGAAAAGCGGGTTTCATAAATAAAAAGCATGTTATTTTAGCTTTTACAAAAACAAAATTTAAAACCCAGTTATACATGAGACCAAAATAAAACCACAATACTTAACGGTCTCTTCGTATGAGATTGTTTAAGAACTCGCTACTCATCATGCAACAGCAGTACTATAGCACAAAACTATTCACAATCCTTTAAGTGTTGTGCTTATGACTGCTCACACTCGTCTTAGCTTGTCTGGATCAATTTATGTCACTAGTAAGTTCCTACTGGAATTTTTAAGACTACTCAGATGGCATTTTACAGTTTGTTTTATTTAATTCCAAACCAAAATTTCTAAATAATTATAGCGTGCAAAAACATTAAGGTTCTCGGACCCGAATGTTATAACCCTATCACTATTGCGGAATTAGAGAAAATATTTTATTTTTTATAAAAAAATCTTAATAATCTGAATGTTCTTAAAATCAACTAGACATCTTTGTTTATATTAGATAGACTTCAAATCCAGGAAATTATTTCATTTAGCATTAGTATTTCTAAATAGTAAAATAAAAAATCCTAATCTAAATTTAAAAAAGAATCCAAATACAACAATGTAAATAAAAACAATCTCACGCAGTAACTTCCAAACCTTATTTGAAAGCTTTTCGGTTCTTTAATCATCATGAAATTTTAACTCAAAAAAAATGATGCCTTCAAAATCAGCTGTTAAAATTTCAGTTTGATCCAAGGGTTTATATTTGATTTACTAAACTACTATCTTGGACTCTTCTTAAAACTCCTCAATACCTAAAAATCTTAATCATTAATGAATTAATACAATAAGCATTACTCAGGTTCCTTTTGAAAAAAAATATTCATTAACAATCAATATTGTTTCCATAAATAGAAAAGCAGAGCAAATGTTGGAGTGATTACCTAGTCCAAACATGCTTGTCTTTTGAATGATTAAACGACCAACTTTCGATCTTTTGATGTTCCTCAAAGCCATGGTATCTGCTTGTTTTCCTTTGAACTCCAGAAATTCTCCTAGGACATATTTATTACCCTTAAGCTCCAGCCTGCATAGAATTGGAAATAGTTCTTTTGTGTCAAGTGTAAATCACAGCTTAGCATAACTCACAGAAAAATCAAACTGATGAGAATTGTAGTTTATGGCTTCAACTTGGATGAATGGGAAGGGACATGCAGCGTAAAAAACAGACCACCATAAGAACACAAATTCACCTCCTTTCTTAGGGACACAGTACACACAATCAGCTGCATCACTACAATGTTCCTGGCTCAAGCATCAGTTTAACCGTAATTCAATGAGCCTAAGAAATCATAGGGTGTGGAATCTAGCAATTTGTGAACCAGTAGAACATTTAGAATGATTACTGTTGAAGACCACCTCTCTTTGTACTTTTCTAGTTCCCTAGTCCCTACTTGACAATCTTGGCCCAGAAAGCATCAAAGAACTTATAACACAAATGATTAAATATTGAAAGCCGGATACTCTTCTTTCCTCTCTTTTTTCACAAGGACCTGGTATGTTTAATGATGTTAATCCAAGCTGCTGGAAATCACTTTTTGACCAAATGCACAACAATACAGAAAGAATGCACTCATAACCAGAGAGCAGGTATATAAAAATCTGAGGCACAGAGCAGCAAACCTGTCCCACACAGGAGCTGTGCTGAGAGTGAAGTTGAGTTTCTGATGTATAGATTCCTGCATCTCCTTCTTTCCACCACTAAAGGAACCCTTTTTCCAACCAGAAAATAGGCCTTTTGGTTCAGGTTTCAGAAGTACCCATTGGTCATGGGTAATAACCTCGGGTGGAAAATAGCCTGAATGGATTGTACTGCGAAGAGATGTTTCAGATACAAGAAAACACAGGTATATCCAAATACTCATGAATGAAAAAGTATGACAGAAACAACCTGTTTTAAAATCAACAAGTCCATAATAAGTGGTCCCATTTTTTTTCATCGGGTCCAGGTAGAGACCAAGGAGCACAACAGAAAAACAATGTCATCAGAGAACAAAAGTTTTTCACACTGGAAGACAAGATTGTTATCTTATGTTGCTACTAACAACAAAAATGGTACTTTAACTCGTGCAATCTCAATTTATAAACTCTTCCAGTCCACTTAAACCTAAACAAGAGTCCAATCTAGAATTTGTTACTGTAGTTTCTTTATTCAAGAGGACTTTTCAAAAAAGCATAATATTAGAAACATAACCAAATGCACAAACAATTTCATCTGGCTTGCTCCTTATCAGGCCAGAAGTGTGAGTGTGTGTATGTGTGTACGTGCACTTCAATTTGGGTATATACTTCAATCATTTAGTTTTTCATTTTGAGTCAACTAAACTACATAGCTTATAATACATATGTTTTGAACACATACTGCAACTTAGGATTGGGAAGTACAACTTTGCAAGACAAATATCCGTCAGGTAGGGCAACTCCCCTTTGCTCAAGATATGATTCAAGAATTGAAGCTTGCTTTTTAGTCTCCTCCACCTGAGAAAGAAGAGAATAATATTCTGATCAAGCAGTGGCCAAAAACAAGTTCATGTTTTTGCACTGGAGTCAAAAATCCATACTCTGTTATATCCAGAAACAAATATACAAGATATTATTTTGGAGCAACAGCAGTATCCAAAAATTAGCTTGCCAAGCAACTATAGCAAAGGAACATGAAACTGTAAGCATAGAAATAAATACAATGCCAGTGATTAAAGATGTTGCAGAAGCTAGATCAGCTGGTTGCATTAGATTTTTTTATTATGACAACAAAACTAACAAAAACATAACGATGCTGCTGTGCTGCAACGGTTATGCAATCAATCAAGAAGTTTATCTGCTGATTTTATTGTATTTTTTCTCTTCATTTTAAGACATAGTTAATTGTGTTGTCTGTATAACATTGAATAAAACAACGCTCGTGTCTCATGGGTTTGGCAATAAATACATTAGGGTCGAGTCTAGAGCATAGTTGCTTTCGTAATAGTTCATTGCAAAAGCTTTGGACAGTCACTCATTTTCTATAATGTATTTATTCTTCATCTATTCTTAAATACAATTTCTTGTTCCATTTTTTGTCAGGAAACAAAAAAAGATTGGACTAGGCAGCAATAGTTGGTTTTTTATTCAATCACTCAAAGTCACCAGTGCTTCCAAGAGAATTTATTTCTGTCTATTGGAATCCATAATTCAGGGAGAAAATGGGAAGTAAGCTCCAGTAACTGGATTTTTTATCCCATTTTGGTTAAATGGTTACATTTTCAAAAGAAGGATCAATCGCATTCTTAACCCCTCATGCCGCAAATATCAACAGAAGTTCAATGCTGGGCCTCTTGGGGCAATGGCCTTATTACTTTTCCCCAACATGAAAGCTATTATAATCATGTATCAGAGTAATTAAGTATCCAAGAAAGAAAGAAAGAAAGAAAAACTTACAGGATCAGGATGACGCTCTGGTTTGTGCCTACCTTCGCCTTCACAAACCCAGCTGCCATCACCACTGATTGATACAAATCCCGAGAAATTCTTGACAGAAATCACCACTGCCTCACTGTAAAGTTAAATCAAAACAATAATTCTTGTTGTCTTCATAACATATTTTATCTTAAAATTTTCATTTACCCTTTGGTGACAAGAACTATATCTATATTTTGCCTTGAACCAGTGTCAGCATCCGGAATTCGGAGCCCTATATAAACCTTTCCTCCATATAGCTTTTCAAGCCTTCAATTCAAAGAAAAAACACAATAAAAATAAAAACCCAATTAGCTCATGATGATGATTAATGTTAAGAACAAGAAGAAGAAGAAACAATTTTGAAAATTACTATATGCAGATAGTTACAGGTACGTACTTGTTAGCTACGTTGAAAAGTGCATTGGTGTCAGAGGATTCGACCTCTAAAACGTCGTCATCGTCGGAGAAGAAGCATTTGAACAACATGTAAACGATCAGACAACAGATGATCTCTAGCCACATGATGATTCTATGACTTGTCAAGCAAGGAGTGATCGAGTCTTGTAAAAAAGAATTTTCTTATCTTGTAGGGAAAGAAAGAGAAACCTCAAGAGATTTATTCTCTTCTCTTTCTTGTTTACGTTCTTTAAGAGAATTGGTTTGGTTTTTTCTTTTGTTTATTCCCATTGGTGGGTTCGGCCTACGGGTCATTTGTGACACTGATGCCAAACACACTGAATCGTACCGGTACACCAAAACATCTGAAATTTGAAGTGATGCTTGCTATTGTTTTCGTTTCTTATTTTTTTATTTTCGTTTTTAAAATTAAAAAAAATTGATATGAAAACTTGTTTATTGGTGTTAAAAAAACCACCCACTTAAAAAAGAATTAAAAAAACCAAACTAAAAAAAATCAAAAAATTAATTTAAAAAAATCTGATTCATTTTAGTTTCGATTTTTTAAAACTGAAATTGATTCAACCATATTTGACCCAGCTAAAAGGGTATTGAATAGAAATTTAATTAAACCCTAAGACACGTTTTCCCTTTTATTTGTTGTTTGAGTCTTCACCCCTCTTAACCTCAATCCCATTCTCTCGGATGATTTACCTAATTATTTCATGTAATCCCTTCTCTCTAGCTTGTCTTGCTGCTCTTGAATTTGATAATGAAGATTCGATCACAAGAATTGAACACCCCTTCTATAATTATATATTTTGAGAGTTAAATGGGGTTCAAAAGTCGAAAATGAGCATGAATCATGCTTGGAGTTCAAGCTAGAATCTAGCTCGAGAGGCTAGAGATTATATCCAAATTTTGCCCCTAGATTTTTGAGTTAGGACATGGTTCAATTGTTATGGTTCTGGCCTATAGGTTATTGATGATGTAATTTGATATTATTATTATTTTATGCTTTCTATTTTTATTTTAATTGATATTATCTGATATCATGGTGATTTTTATTTAAAAAAAAGCAGAAAAAGTTAGATATTTAATGTTTTATTTTTTTAGAAAGAAACATCTAATTTAAAAAGTTACCATCAAGTATTACCATTGGTAATTATATTTAACTTAATTTATTTTACACAATATAAATCCAACTCATTTTGTTTTTTTAGACATAAGCAGATTGAATATATTAAATTGGGTTAAAACTTTTATGGATATTACATATATTTGTTAGGTATATCAACTCACTTATTCTTTGATGGTCCTGCAAAAAAATTGAGTTACAATTGTTAGAGTTAAATAAAGCTCCTAAAATGCATTTATTAAAAACAACTTAAAATTTATTATAATTTCTACATAAAAAATAAAAATTACAGTCAAGTATTTTTTTTATTGAATAATTAGGATGTAATACGATACAAAGATAAACTAATAAAAAGAAACTATAAAGTATTTTTGAATTTATAATCAGACTAATAAAAACTTATTTTAACAAAAAAAAATAAAAAACACTTTATAAACAAACCAATTTATCAACTTAAAAACCCAAAAAAATCTCCAAACATGAAAACAAACCAGGTTAAAAAAACATTTCTTGGCTTTGATATGCTATTTTAGATAATATTAAGGTTCTAAATAACCACCATCAAACTACTTTCATCAAATAAAATTTATAAACACTAAAATTAACCAATATGATAATTAAGATTTGTAAAAACAACGACTTTCTTTCTCTATGTTGGAATGTGATGAAATTTTCTCTCTCTTTATTAATCTAGAAACTAAAAAATAATAAAAATACAATTTTATACTAAAACCGAATTTATAAAAACATAATAGACCAAAAGGATCTAATTTTAAAAATTGAAGGACTAAATTGTACTTTTTGCACCACCTATAGCAACACTATCTATTTTCTCAGTTTATTTTTTATGTTATTTTTTAAAATTTTATCCTAAATAATAAATATGTAGCAATTTGCTATCAATTTTGTTATCAAACAATTTAATTAATAAAAAAAATAAAAAAATTAGAAAAAAATAAGAAAGTATCACTCTAATATATAGTACAACTTTGTTATCAAAGAACTTAATTAATAAAAAAAAAAAAAAAGAAAGTATCACTCTAATATATAGTACATGTAGAATATACAAATAGTATTTACTACGATTCCAAATCAATTTTCTATTTTAGTTTATTTTGTTATTATTATTTCAAAATCTCCATGCTCTAAATCTTTCATCACATATGCACATATTAAATGCAAAATAATATATTATGTTTTTTTAATCATATTTTAGTTGTTTTAGTGTAATATGAACCATAGATGTGTCATTACCTATAGACTTTATTATTTGTATCATAACTACAAGTGTGCGAGTCTTGAAACCATTCCAGTATTAGAAAGTACAAATCCAAGCAGGTGATGAAACAAACGGCCCTCCACCATGTCCATTAATTTTGTTTTTTTAACTTTATTTTTATTTTTATATTTTAAAAGAATTTAAATTTTTTTGTATTTTAATTTAAAATTAATATTTATTGATATTTTTAAATTATTTTGATATGTTGATATTAAAAATAATTTTTAAAAAATAAAAAAATTATTTTGATACATTTATAAATAAAAAATATTTTTTAAAATAATTATTATCATATTTTTAAATAATATAAATAAAAAATTATAAAATTTTATATTTCATCGCAATTTTCTTGGACATGGTTTTTAATTCCTTAAAAAATATTTTTATGATATTTTTATTTTTAAAAATTAATTATTTTTAAAAATTAGAAGGTATCAAACTCATTCCCTTATTGGTGGGGGAATCTTTTTGAAAGGATATCAGCCAAGTACGGGAAAAGAAAGTTATTTTTTTTTTCTAGAATTGATCTAATTAACTATAATCTACATTATTTCAATATTTTTTCATTTTAAATTATATTTTGTTACTTCTTAAATAACCAAGCTTTTCTCGACTTTATTGAAAAAAAATCACAATTAATATATATGGTGATATGAATCCTAATACCGCGATCCATTTATTTTTATGTATACTCTATTTCTTTGTAAACAAGTCTTGTAATATAACCATAGATAACACAAACGGTTTCATATACATACATACATACATACATACATATATATATATATAATATTTGTTTGTAAGAAAATAATTTTTTAACCAATTTTGTGCTATTTTCAACGAAAGAGACAGACAATTTCGTTTCGATAAGATGTTTATTTGTTTTTTTTCCACCACTCTGAATTTCTAGAAATAGCAAAGTAAATCATAATATGAGTGATACTTTAATTCAAATATAAATCATAAAAGTAAATAAAATTAAATTAAAAAATTTTAATTTATTATCAAATAAAACAAATTAATTGATCTATATTTAAAGATGAAATATAACATCTAGCAACATATCATAATTTTCTAAATATTAAAAAAATTACTTGTGGTTTGAATTAATCTCCAAGTGACTAATTTTTTAATATAACTATTATTTTTTAATAAAAATATTTAGATTTAGATATTTGAAGTTGGAATATGTCTATTTTTATTGAATTATATTCATTATTAATATTATAATAATTAATTATTTGATAAGATTTGAAATTCTTTTTTAAATTTCATTTTATCTTATGTAAAAAAAATTTAATTAATATTATTTAAAAATATATGAAACATTTTATTTAATTAACCGAAAATTATGAATCCTCAATCAATTTAATATCTTTATATTATTTATATTATATCTAATATTTATCTATCTATTATCTATTACCTTGGATTAGGATAAGGTGCAACAATGCATGATTTTAATTTACAACTAGTCAAACAAGCATGCAAATGATATGCGCTGACAAGCCACATGACGTTGACGATGAGGCATGGAGGAAAACACTCAGAGAAAGAGACGGTATTGTTTATTTTCCTGAGGCCGGAAAAGGTGTCTGAGCAGACATAAGGCATTGTACGAAATGACCTCAGGCCAGATGGTCATGCATGCTTTTTAATAAAAAGGATGCATAACATATAATATTTTAATATCACAGGCTTAAAATTGAAGTATCTTCCCTCACTTATTGACAAATCTTTTTTTATTTTTATTTTTAGCTTTATGGAACCAATACTCAGGAGTGAATCACGATGGCATGTGAGTTGAGTTTGTCGTGGACTCGGAGGCTTGGAATGTTTTTCTCGCCCTCTATTTTTCACGTGCTTTTTTTTTTTGTTGAACATATGGGATTAGCGCGTCTCGGGTTTTATGCTTTTTTTTTTTTAATGATATAGTAAAAGCTATGGGTCAGTTTCATGAGTAAAAGCTCAATGATATAGAAAAATTACCGAATGTTTTTAATCACTATGTCTGCACGTATGGGTCAGTTTCTAGTCACATTACAGTAAAGGCTAAATGATGTAGAAAAATTATTGAATTAACTTAGAATTATAATTTTTTTTTTCTTTTCAATGAATGGATAGTACTTGTGTCATTAATAAGACGCGTCCGATATTTTTTAATAGTCAAATCTGGATATTTATTGTGTCACTAGATGAACAAACATGTTTTTTTATATTGTTGTGGCCGTGTAGATAGATAATGGTTAGATTACAATCAATAATTAATTATTTGTATTTTTTCTTTCTTTTCTATATCCTAACAACTAAAATGTACACTTACTCTTCTTTTGTTATTTATCAAATTAGACATGTTTTTTATACCCAGGTATCTTAGATTTAGACTCAAGCACTTGAGCTTGGTAACCATCATAAATCCATGCACCTAGACCTGACAACCATTTCAGACCCGTGCTTGGATAAAAAAGTTTAAAATTTTTTAAAAGTATGATTAGACTGCAAAAATAAACGCTATCTCATTCAAGCATGATTTTCCATTTATATGTAGTAGAACTTAACTGTAAACTCTTTTTTGTTTGTGTTATTTATTTTATAAATTTGTTATATTTAAAAAGAAAAGAATGAAAAAAAAATGTTGAGTTAAGTGATTTATTTCAAGTTTTCAAAAAAAAACTTATCTTTTTTATATGAATTGTGGATAAAAATATTAATTTTATGTTTCCATTTAAGTATTGAACACTTTTTTAAAGGATTCATGCTTTTTAAAATTTGAGATATTATGGTATGATTTAATTGTCAAAGTTTGTTACAAGGAAAGTTTATTATACATTATAACCATTAGTATCTATGGAAATTTAAAATATATGATCATAAAAACAATTATAAGTGAATTTTTATATTTTTTAAAAAAGCGCATGGGTCTAGCATAGTTGCTATACCTAAACGCTTGAGTCTGACTTTTTTCTTAACAATACATCATAAGTTTATAGAGAATTATTTGTTATATATCCTTAGACCATTCAACACATTTGCATAAGTATTTTGATCCTCAACAAAACCATTATCTTTGCCTGACTTACAAAATTTATGTAAATTCTAGATGTTAGAAATAAAATACTTTGGTATGACAACTATTCTAAGCCTAAGAACCTTAGATTTGACAAACATGTCAGACTCGCGCTTGAGTCTGACATGATCTAAATTTTAAGAATCAATTAATTGATTTTATTGAATAAGAGAAAAATAGAATAAGTTATAATTAACGCTATTAAGCTCAGTTTTTGATTTTTAACACTGGTTATTAGTCCCGGCCTAGCAGATCAACCCAGGACTTGTGTGACCTAGCAGAACCCAATAAAGACCCCTTTCAAATGTGTTTGTCCTCCTAGCTAGCGACTCCCCTCCCTCTTTTTATCATTTTCAGTTGTTTACTGACTCAAATCAAGTTCACTATATAAATACTACAAGAATATGTTATTTTTTCAATGTGAGATACAAAATATTTTTGGTTTGATTACTTCAAAATAATAAAATAAGATAATATCTTCTTGATACAGGATAAAAAAACCTTTTGAAATAATATTTTAGCTTATATCTACATGGATTATTTTTTAATTTTTTCATATGAACTATTAAAACCTCATTTTTTTTTTAATTTTTCCATGTTGACCCACGTTAAGCTAAGCTAAAAAAAAAAATATCAGACTTATGCCTGAGTCTGACAACCATGCTAGACTCAAGCATCTTGCATCTAGTAACTATGCCAACCCAAGCGCCTTAGATCTAACAAGTATGTCATGCTCAAACTACATAGGTATAACAACGAGGCGCCTGCGTTTGGCATGGCTGCTAGACCTATGCAACTTGAGCTTAATAAGACTGTTAGACCCAAGTTACTTTGGTAGGCATGATTGCTAGCCTTTTTTTGTTGGATTCAAGGAAAACCTCACCTCTCGGAAATTGCACTTTGTGGGTCCAGGTGAATGAGTAAAACCCCGGCTGTTCCAGGCTCTTATAAGAGATGCATACCTTGACTCGAACTCGAGACCTGCTGTGCATGATTGTTAGACCTAAAATATCTAAGCCTAGCATGGTTTTCAAACCCAAGGTGTCTGGTCTGTTATAATTGTAAAATCTGTTAGAGAATAATATAAATCATATCTTGGGATCTTACCTAATCTCTTAAATTATTGGGTTGAAATGATTTTTTAACATGATATTAAAACCTTGATGACCAAACAATTACGAGTTTGGATCTTACCATCTCTATTTATTTGATAAAAATTAAGTACAAGTATGAAGTTATATAAGTTTTAAATTCAAAAGACTTTCACTTAACGAAATGTGTTAAAGAATAATATAAATTATTTATTGCAACCTCATCTAACATATTAAATTATTGGATTAAGATAATTTTTTGATAATACTCACCTATCTGAAATCTAACAAAAAATTAAATACAAATTTAAAAATTAATCTACTTAATTATATTTAATAACACTATTAAAATATTTTTCATATTTTAATATATATTTTTTAAACTACTATTGCAGAGCAACGGACCACTATACTAGTTATTCTCTAGTTGAAGTGGCTTTCGTGCTTCAAGGTAGTGGGAATGTGTTCGTTGCTCGGATCCTCTAGCGATTGAGTCTCCTTTGCTGCCCCGAGGCTTTGTTTTCTTGCGATATGGCTCTTTCTTCTCCTTGGGTGTTTTCGTCCTAGGTCGCATTGGGAGGATTGCCAATTTCGTTTCTGGTTTGCCATTCGGTTGTCTGTTGCTACGAGGCTCTACTATCTCATCTTTTATGATGCTCTCCTTTTTTCCCCTTTTAATTTTCGAGCTTTGAGGTGCAGGACAGCTCCTTCCCTCTTTAGGCTGGTTAAAGTTTATTTTTTTACTCAGCACTTTCCCCTTTTTTGTTCCCCTTTCCATTGGATTGTCGGCTCCATAGCTAGATGTTCTTGCAGCTCTATTTCTACTTTTTTTTCACAGCTAGGTACTCTAAAATGGACTCCAGCTAGAACATTCAAATGGGTTGTCCTTTCAATTTTTTAGACGAGGAAATCTTTACCAACAATTCACAATTGAAAGCTCTAATTAGGTGATGCATAAGCTCTAATTAGGTGATGCATAAGCTCTAATTAGCAAGGTTATCCCTTTTAGTTGCAGGACTCTCTGGGTCAAAAAGAATCTATTTTCCCTGTAATTTGCTTTGCCAAATCATTTGTTGAAGATCATCATCACATGTGATGCTGAAGGGAATCCTTCAATGCGTGCGAAAAACGTTGTGTGTAAAGATGTGCTTGCATCTCTATCAATGTCTTGAAATCACATCTTATTTGCTTGCTATGCTGCCCTCTCCATCGCAGGATGACTAGCACTTCCTCTGCTCATGAATTGGATGTGAATTCCTTCAATAAGAAGATAATCGCTACCTCTCTAATTTTGATTTGATTCGCAGACACCACTGCCCCTTGAGTGCCCTATGACCTATCGCGTTGCTTTCCCTTTTGCTGTTTTTTATTATTATGGATGTATTTGTTTTTATATTTTAAAAACATTTTTGAAAAATTTTATTTTTTTAATTTTTTATTCTAAATTAATATTTTTTTATTATTTTAATATAACAATATCAAAAATAATTTTTAAAATAAAAAAAATAATTTTAATATATTTCCAAACAAAATACATTTTAAAATATAATTACTATCATACTTGTATATACCCATTAATGACCACTTTACCCTTTTCTATAGATTTTATTTCCATTGTAATCAAGTGTGCTGCATCTCCACTTATTTTTAACATCTTTTTACTTTGTTTCTATTTTTATTTTCATATTTTAAAAGGCTTTTGCAAGAACAACCATATTATTGCTCCCCGATCCAAGGTTGCTTGCGGCGCATGCAAGTTAATTTATATAAGGGTTATCTTTACATGATTTAATTAATTTTATATGTTAATAAATAATTTGAATGATTAATAAAAATATAGTTTGTTTTAAAAAATTTCAAAATAATATATATATTTTTTAATATAAAAACAATGACATATTATATCGATCTGGACTTTATAATTTAACCCGATAAACTTATAACTCAAATTCAAATAATGGATTCTACTAAGGTTTTTAAAAATATTTTTATAAATTATTTTTTATTTAATAATATAATAATAATAAATCAATCAATCACATATTAGAATATTTATTTGAAATAATAATAACCTCATAAAAAAATTAAAATAAATTATAAAACTAATTTAAAATCAATAAAATATGGACAGAAAAAGAATTCAAAATGCATTCAATCCAAAGAGAAAAAAATTTAAAGATAGAATTCATTTTTAAAAAAAAATAAAAAAGGGATCCACCTTGCACTGAAGTAGGTGGGAAAACCCTAACTTTTGTAGTATAGTAGTTGATTTCTAAATGAATTGAAAACTTTATCTAATTGAATAATTAGGCCAAAAAAATCATATCAAAAGAGAAAAAAATTTGAAGGGCCAATCTGAAAAAACAAAAAAGAAAGAAGGAAAGTAAGAAAGAAAGAAGCGAGCTAAACATGCTAAAAGACTTCAGTTATATGTGATGATACTTCATCATTTAAAGACTTGGATCATGTTAAGGTGCTTCATTGTCGTATAAAGAGAGTGAAGTGCCATCACATCCAAGTCTATTGTCGAAAAAGTGAAACACATTTTAATGTTTAGGTAATTATTGCAGGTCACAAAAACCAAGCCAATTAGTAAAGAACAATTCGATAAAACAGGAGATCTTGCTCTGCATTTCTCAGACCACCTCGCTAAAAAAGTAGGCTCCCATGCGGCGGAGCACTCTCTCTTTCCTTGCCTACAATTAGACATTCCCGGGTCATTTTATTTTGAGGTTACTGTCAAGGAGACATTGAAAGACTTCCACAGGTGTTTGAATCAGTAATTCAGAACCATTTTCCACGTATCATCTCTTCGCTCAGGACAGTCATTACAATGGCTAGTCCCCCTTGCAAGCTCAAGCGAGCACATCCGATCTCTCTGTAAATTCTGGGCAATTTGGCATTTCCCAGAACATGTAAATATGGAGGCAACAAGTTCCTGCTTTACCTCATGCTAAATACCTACCATTGAGTTATTATCAATCCCTGTTTAGCTCATGCATTACTAAAAGCCATTTCAGTTTACTCAAAAGAAACTTACAATACTTCATCTGGCTGTTCTGAAGAGTTGTCACCTCTGAAAATAGTGAAATTTTTTGTGACAGAAGAAAGGGAAATTCATAAAGAACAATTTCGGTCCCAATCAATTTAATCCTACATCTTCACCAACAATTAACAATAAACTTTTTTTTAATGTAAAATCACGAAAGCACATTAAAATACAATTATACACCACTCCTTTTCATGAATTTAGACAAGGGCAAGGAGAAAGAAAAAATGTCCATGACATGCAAGATACACCCCTACGTGTAATCAAATCAAATGAGGGAAAACCAAATGATAATACAAACCTCTTCCTTATAAACCTATCTGAAAATCAAAAGCAAAAACAACAAAGTAAACAATCAGTTGAAGAATATTATCAAATATACCTGCCTGCTAAACAGGGCATATGTCAGGCCATAACTGGTTACCGCCCCCCTACTTCTGGTTGCTAGTTCCCTTCTTCTTGAGTAGGTTACTAAACTTACGGAGCAAAGGCTTCTTCTTCTTCTGTTGCTGCTGCTTTGAAGGCGAGCTTCCACCATCATCAACATTTTCTGTTGAAGATAAACCATTTATTTGATCAAAGCTCTCACCACCAACCTTGGAGTCCACTTCATCCTCGAAGGAGGATTCATGCTCTGTTTCTCTTTCTGGTGAAAACTCCTTCTTTTCAATCCTGCAGCTCTCCCACATCTTAAATTCAACCTCCACAGAATCATCCTCCTTCTCTTTGCTCTCATCTGCCCTTGGATTTCCATTCACATTCTCAAGTTTGTGAGCATCAATCTGAGCAGCCTTGCTTGTCACGCCATTAATCTGTTCCTGTGCATTTTCCGCGTTCATTTCATTGGATTGCTGTAGTGGAAGCTCCATTGTGGGCTTCTCTTCTCTCACATGTCCATTTTCTTCAGAGAACTCAACAACCTTTGGAAGCAAATCATAGTCCTTTTCACTATCTGTGAGCTCACCATTTTCCTCCATTTGCTTTTTAGCCATAGCTTCTTCAAGCAACTTAGATAACTCCTCAACCTTCTTATGCGAGGAAGCTTCCCTAGTCCGGAGCTCTTCATTTTCCTGAAAAATGTTCTGCAACTCATTTTCTTTGTCCAATAAACTCTCTTTTAGTTTCATGCTCTCAACCCTTGCTTCCCCAAGAGCTTCCTGCAAAGAAATCACCTCAGCTTCTACTTCCTTCAGGCTATCCTTCAAATGAGCTTCTTCATCCCTCATTCCACAAGCTTCTTCCTCAGTGTGTGTCAGCAAATTCACCAACCTATCTATTTCTTTTTCCAGCGAGGAGTTTTCTTCTTCTGATTTCCTTAAAAAATTCCCCAGATTTTTTTCTTTTTGATCCCATTCAGCCTTGGAGTTCTGAAATTGATTCTTGGATTCTTCAACAGTGTTTCTAAGAAGATCAATCTCATGTTTTGCATCATCAAGCACAGTTTCATATTTTTCATTAGTTGCCTTTAGGACCAATCTCAAGTCTTCTATTTGGGTTTCATAGTTTTCATGCTCCACTTGATTGGATACTAGCCTTTCTTTGGCTTCTCTTGCTTCCGCAGAAACTTCATGTAAGGCTGAAGCTAAACTCTCCATTGCCTTCTTGCTCTTTTCCTCCTCATCTCTGGAGTTCTCCAACTCAGTTATAAGCTTGTTTTTCTCTTCTAACAGACTCTGAACACTAGAAGCTGCAAGCTTCTCATTGTTCAAAGCCTGGGCTTTCTCCTCCTTCACAGTTTCCAACTCAGACATCAGAGACTCAACCTTTTTTGCCATGACCGATGCTTCTTCCTTTAACATGCCAAGAGAATGTTCTGATTCTTCAAGATCCCCTTTCTGTCTTCTAATTGTCATTTCCAGCAACCCAACCTTCTCTTTAAGAGCAGCAATTTCAGTTTCCGCATCATGCAATAAATCATTGTTTGCTTCAAGTTGTTTCATGACTGAACCTAATGACTCCGATGTAGATCTCTCCAACTTATTTGCTTCCTCAGCTTGCATCTCTAATTCCTCAACCCTGTTTTTCCACTCCTCTACTAAGTTACATGCATAAGATTCGGCCATCTTGGCAGCTTCAAGCTCAACATTGAGCTGTTCTATGAAAGCCTCTCTTTCAATCAACTTATCCTCAAAACCTTCAGATTTCTCAAGCTGTTGTTTCAATGAATCTATCTCCTCATTAAGCAGCAACACTATCTTGTTGCTTTCATTGGCCTCTGTTTCAAGCTTTGAATCAAGTAATACATTCAACCGGGTCAACTCAGATGAAAGAATCTCCACCTTCTCTGCATGAATCTCAGCAATCTTAGTTGCGTCATCAGCGTGGCTCAGTGCCTGGTTCTTTGCATCAGTAATCATAGTCAGTTCTTGTTTCAACCTTTGAAGCTCCTGAGTGGTAGAGAGAAGGGTGGTAACATCCAGAGCATGTTGGCTTCTTACAGCTTCAAGCTCTTTCTGCCATTCCTCTTCCTTCTTCCGGGCATCCTCAATCCCAGCCTGTTCCAACTCAACAGCTCGGAACTTCTCAATCTCAGAATTCTCCTCGGCTCGCTTTTGCGCCACCAAAGCTTCTTGAAGCTTCTCATTTGCATCCTCAGCAGCTTTCTGCGCTTGATTCAGTTCATCAATCGCTTGTGCCCTCTCTTTTTCAATAAATTCTATCTGTTCCCTTGCTTTCTTTAAATCTTCCTGAACAGCATTCAATTGAGCCTGCAACTCTGAACCCTTCACCACTCGTGTCTTTGGTTTCTGATAGCCAAATTCATTCAATCAATAAATGCAGGAAAGCAAAAATTTCACTTTCCATTCAAAATAAAACATAGCTAGGACACATGCAGCTCCATTTCCACAAACCTCCTTTTACATCAAAAGGCATTAACTGAAATGGCACAAGAAACATGCTCTAACATCCAATTTATCAATACTAGCATAAGGAAACATATCCAATTCAAGAATTTTCAAGAATCAGTTTTTCCCATGCTTTCATTTTTGTTACAAGGATACAGCATCCATTGAAAACAATGTAACCCAAAAGTTCCTTCTTCCAGAAACCAAACACATTTGCAAGCAGAATCTAACATGCCATAAAACGTCAAAGATGAACCAAGAAAAAATGGTTGCATTTATTCACACTTACTTCAGGGGGTGTAGCACTAGTGACCTTTGGTGCCCGTCGATCAATTGTGGGCTTTGAGTTAATGGATCGCGGTGATCGGTCAACTGAAAGACGTGAACTTTGCAAGGGAGATGGTGAATCAGACTCTGATTTAGCCACTCCTCGGCTCAGTTTACTAACTCTAGGTGTTGCTGGTGATGGTTTGCTAGGAGTTTCAGACAAACCAGATCTGTTCAAGATTTAAAGTACCGCCATTACACTATCACATAAAAACCCACTATATATTAAACACAAAATTCAAGACATACATAACAAAAAATTCAACCCCAATCAAAATTAGGATGGATCTACGCCAAATTTGGGAAACATAAATCAACAATCATATTAGTCCACACTTAGATCAAACTTATCCACCAGCATAGATATAAAGATACATAAATCAAATGTTAACTTTTGAGGCTGAAATGCTACATGAACAGATCCAAATAAGAAAGAAACTAAATCACAAGAACATAATAATGAAGCAAAGATCAGGATTAAGACAAATCAATGAAGCGAAACCCACTTCAAATGTTAACTCAAAATCCACAATTGATAAAGAGGGAAACTCCAGTTGCAGTGAAAAAGTAGAGTGACACAAAAAGAAGAAAAGAAAAGGATATGCACTTTGAATTCAAAACCCTCTAGCAGATCAAACCCAATAATCACATAATCAAGAACGAAAATTCCATATTTGGAATCAAAATTTAAATTCGCAACACCCATTGAAGTAAAAACAGCAACTAAAAGGGGAAAAAAAATCAGATCTTATTCTTACCTGGTTTTGGAAGACATGTTGTTGACCGAGTTGATGATGATAGGATAGCAGAAGTGCAGATAGAGAGAATGTGTTTTTTTTCTCTTTGAATGGGATGTGGGTTGTGTTGTAAATGCTAAAATGCTGACATTGTGTAAGAGAATGTGATGTAATGTGGGTGTTTTTTTTTTTTTTTTTGTTTCTTCTTCTTTTTCAAATCAGAGAGAAATATAGATACTGTATGTAGAGAAGTGACACAGCAGAAGAAGGAAACACAACACAACTCTCTAGTACTTGAAGTTAGAACCAAAATGAAGACAGTCAAAAGATAAAAAAGGAAAAGGAAAGAAGGAGAATTTAAGAAGGAGAGACGATAACCAAGTTATTTGGGTTGGTGTTCCTGTCTCCGGTGGTTAGGCCACTCGTACGAAAGTAGTTCCACTCTCTCTCTTCCCTCTTTGGAAGTTACTCCTTTAATAATGATTTCTTATTTGATATTATAGGTGTTTTTTTTATTAATTATATTAATCAAAACTATTTTTTTAAAATGGTTTTAAAGATGATGGTATTTAGTATATTCAAGATAATTTATTAGATATCAACTTAATTTTTTTTTTTAAAATAAAGAAATTGAATAAATCTAAGGTTCGTGTGGTTCCTAAAATATACAAGTGTCCTTAAATAATGGTTGGCTGTGGTTATAGAACAATAAAGATAGAGACAAAAGTGTCCTTAAATAATGGTTGGTTGTGGTTATAGAACAATAAAGATAGAGACAAGACAAAAAAAAAATGTATTTGATAATAATGTACAACATAAAATAATTGTTTATATATCTTATTTGGTTATAATAAATAAGATAAAATAAAATATAATATAATATTTTTTATTTTTAATATGTATTGTTGTTAAATTTAAATATTTAAAAAATAATAATTAGATATTATCAATTTTATTTATATTGACCTAGGTTGACCCTTATAACAGGTGATTCAGGTCTTACCCCTGATAATACCCGATTCAAGTTTTAAAACTATAATAATAATCATTTTTATCTCTACATTGACCTGGAATCAAGATTCAACCTCATTACCCGAGCTTTATTTTGGGTTGACTCTCAAATTAAGTTTTTAAATTATAATAATGACTATTTTTATATTTATGTTGACTTTAGTCAACCCAACCGGTAACCTAGACCTTGACGAGTGACTCGAGCTTTACTTTATATCAATAATCAAGTTGAGTTTTAAAACTATGATAGTAATTAATTTTATTTTTATATGTTTTAATTAGATAATTTGGAATTCAGAATGTTTTATAAGAATATTTTAGAAATAATAAATAATAAATATTTTCATTAGAAAGATGTCTCCTATATACCTTTTAATTTAAAAATAAAAAAATAATTTTTATCTTTTAACTAAATATATTTTTATATTTATTATCTTCTTATCTTTTAAGTAAGGACAATAACCAAAATATATCGTATATCAAAGATATTTATGTCATAGGTTACTTTTCTAGAGGTTTGTGTAACCAAGTTGAAATCTGTTTTTTAGAAAATATTGATTGTCTGCTTTGCATTTGAATTTTGATTTTTGAGTCTAAAAAATGAAATATGGTTCAAATGATTTTTTTTCCATATATTTCATAAATAGAGGAAAATTGTTTGATGTGTGGGAGAAAAGAGTTACGTACAATAGCAATATACATAAATGGAAAATAAAAAAAATATTTTTAAATAATTGTATGCAATGTTATTATAATTGAATTACTGTATTGAGAATTTAATTTTATAATTTATTTTTATATTGAGAATTTAATTTTATAATTTATTGTAATTTTTTTTAGATTATTATAGTTTTATGATTTTAATTGCTAATTTGATAGGATAACTTGAGTTTATTAAGAATTTAGCTTTATAACTTATTTTAATTTGTTTTTAATAAGGTTATCACAGTTTTATAATCTCTATCGTCAATTTGACAAGATAACTTGAGTTGATTCAATATATTATTGTATTAATATTTTTTTTATAAAAAATATAATCTTGAAATTTTTTTTGTTCAACTATGTTTTTGAGAATCCCACTCATTTTAAACTTTTTTTTTTTTACTAGAAACCATTAGCAATACCTAGATATTTTTCTTTACATTCAATTTTTTTATCCAATCTATTACATAACACAAACCAATAATCTAGTTATTTATTAATAAAATAAAAATCATAAAAACATAGTATTAATATAATCTTTATCATCATTTTTCAATAGCATATCAATTATTACATTGTTATAATCACTGCTACCACAACTAGCTTTGCAATTATATTTATTATTTTCATGATGTCATAATTTAATAATAACAATTAAGTTACATAATATTTTTGCTATTAATAAATTTTAATTAATAATATATTATTATATTTCTTAAATTAAGTGTATCTAAGACTTTTATTTCATACATATTTGTTAAAACAATAGACAAAATTCTAAAATTCAAAATAAATATAAAATAAAAAACAATTTTTTATTTTCTAAAGATAGAAAACAACAAAAAAGTGGTACTAAATCGGCTCTAGTAAATAAAATATCTAGATATATCAAAACAAATAAATGAATCTAATACACTCATTATTTATTTATTTGGATTAAGTATTATTTTGAAATCATTTTGACATAAACGCAAACAAAACACGAAAAATAACAAAAACAAACAACACAAAATTATGCCCACAAAATCTAATTCAAGATTTTATTATTGTATATTTCATTGTAAAAATATTTTAATAAAAACTCCTTATTATAGATCTTCTAAGTTGCTTACATACCGGTAAAACATCCTAAACAAAATTGAAAAAAAAAAGTTCTAATCTAAATAGAAAAAGAATATTAAATTAATTATTAAAAAATAGAAAATCTTGATCGGTAAATTCTAGGCCTTACTTAAGATGAACTTATCCTTAAGTTCTAGCCATCTATTCACCTACGATATTATTGTTGTCAATCATTAAATCACATGTTAATGCCCTTGTGCTCTATTGATCTCTAGCAGGTTGACACTATATAATTAGCCGACTCTAACAATGTAGGCCAAGAATTAATTCTTAAAATACTCTAAATCTTTATAGAACTATTACTAGTCATTAATGACTTGTTTTATATCGTACTTTTTCTCACATCATTTTGATTTTTCATAATCTTCTTCTGTGTAAACTGAGAAAAAAACAATATATTTTTTACCCTTTCTTTTAACAATTGCCTCATTTTTCTAGGCACCAATACTATATGCTTTCTTTTTATACTAAAGGTATATGTATTACATCATTAATCATTCATGATATTTCTGTCCTATTGTCATGGTCTAGATAACAATAGATGACGTAGATTTATATACAACACATCACACCAAACATCATTAAAATATCTTTTGTCTATAAAAAACAAAATAAGATAATGTTCATCTATGATTAGCTTGTCATCTCGATAACTTGATTCATCAACTTCAATTTGTATGGTCTAGGGTGCTTTATTATTTTATCTTCAACTGCAACTTCTATATTGTCTCGGTTGACACCATGTTCTCACAACTACCAATGTCAGTGATCGAATTACATACTTTATCTTTAATGATATAAATTAAATAGAAAAGACTTATGTGTAGTTGATCCCTTATTGAATCAACCTTAAGAGCAAGCTTTTTTATTTAGTAGTAGTAGTAGTAGTAGTAGTAGTAGTAGTAGTAGTAGTAGTAGTAGTAGTAGTAGTAGTAGTAGTAGTAGTAGTAGTAGTAGTAGTAGTAGTAGTAGTAGTAGTAGTAGTAGTAGTAGTAGTAGTAGTAGTAGTAGTAGTAGTAGTAGTAGTAGTAGTAGTAGTAGTAGTAGTAGTAATAATAATAATAATAAAGAAAGAGAAGAAGAAGAAGATGATGAGAACTTTGAGATGGAATATTAATGTAACGATTAAACAATGATAATAACAAATGTCAAGGTTAGAGGTTCCACTAATGGTATATCAAACAAGTATAGTATAAACTCTTATTATTGAATTGGAAACCACACACAAAGGAGGTTCCAATCAGATTATATATTGTTAACATGATTACATTAGTCATCTTATTCAATTAATGCTAATACTTGTAAATCTCGTCAAGCATTCATGATTATAACTTATGTTAACAACAAATCAAGTTCCTTTCATAGCTCAGGTGTCGGTTATACCATACATTATGGGCTATGAAAGTGCCAAGCATTTGTTGTACCAAGTGTTATACAACATAAATCAAGATTAGTCATTTAACAAGCAAAGTATTAAAGAGTGAACAAGATAGCAAATATAAAACATGTTAGTATCAAACATTAAAGTCCATATTAAGTTTACATTATACTTATTCTTACACCATTAGTGTAACCTTTTCACCTTGACATAATTAACTTAGCTAGACATAATGAAAGAAAGCAAAATAGATAAACAAAATAAGAACATAAAAGTTAACTAAGTAAAGGAAAGGAAATGAAAGGCATAAACTTAATATTAATGAAAACAAAGCATAAAAAATACAAAGAGAGAAAGGAAGAGCATGATCTTGATCTGGAAATCAAGATGCCTAAATGCATGGCAAATGCCTCCTTTTATAGGCCAAAAATGGGAACTATTGATTTGATGACTAATTGATAAGTGGGTGACCAACTTTTGACTTGGTGACAATCCTTATCTTCTCTTGTCTGCCCAAAACGTCATTGATAACGTCAAAATTGGAGCCAGTTGTAAACATGAAAGTTGTAGGCAATTGTCTCAGCTTTCTTGTGTAAAAATTTCAGCTCATTTGGACTTCTAGAACTCCAGATATGGCCAAAATACCGAATAGTGCTCGGGCTGGAAGACAGATTCGGGCTTCTTTGTTGTTGCTACAATTTGGACTTGATAATGGCCTTTTTAGATCTTGGGCTCCATATGAAAGTTGTAGGCCTATGTCTTACCTTTCCATCCATATAAATTGGACCTAAATCTGAGATCTGTAGCTCCAGATATGACCCAATTACCGAACAGTGTTCCGGTTTGGATTGCACCGACATCTCTTTTCTAAGTTTGGCCATCTCTTTATCCTTGCAATTTAAGTTCTTCAAGTCATCAATCAATCCTTTCATTTATGTGATAGGCCTGCATTAAAAATAGACATTTACCATAAATTATAGGTATCTTATATTATTAGATACATTATTATAAAACATATTTTAGTTAAGGAGTTATTGATACTTCAAGTGCAAAATGATGATATAAAACCATGATAAAAATGCACTTTTAAGTACTAATCACACCCCCCAACCAGCTTATTACTAGTCCCTAGTAATCAAAGCGTTAAAATAGAAAACAAATTTGCAAATTTCACAAAGCAAGGTATTCATCATTTAACTTCCATTAGTCTATCCAGATAAACAAACTCTCATTAAATTTATATATCTGCTCAATACCTCTTAACAAGATATTAATAAACCTTTCTTTTGTGCTCAATGTATCAACACATAATTATGGGGCTTTTCTTGGAAGAAAACAAAATTTTTGTTCTAATGTTTAAGGTTAACTTCCTTGGGTTGGGATTACTATTTTTGTCTTTTTTTTTTTTTTTAACTCTATATACATATACTTTAAAAACATCATGCATCTTTAACCCATGTAATGAGCTTTCAGCTAATGACTCCCAGACCAGTTGGTCTTAGGGCATTAGGTGTTAAGACACCCCTACGAGCTTAGTAACTCGGGTCGCAGATACTGATATGTAGATAGTGCAATGTTTGATTCCCTTAAGCTTTTCTCCTCAACCCATGTAACAAGCGTTGGGCCAATAGCTCCCAAGTCAGTTGACTTTAGGGTATTAGGTGTTAAAACACCCCTTCGGGCTTAATTGCTTAGGTTAGGGAGGCTACGAAACCAAACTTATCTACATTTTTATTATCATCATTTTTTTTTCTTTTTTTCTTTTTTTTTTTTTTTTTTTTTTTTTTTTTTTTTTTTTTTTTTTTTTTTTTTTTTTTTTTCTTTTTAATTATATACAATCCCTTTCCCTTAGTTGTTACCTTTAACAAAAGAACATAAATAATGTAATAATCCAATATGCAACCCACAATCATATGTTAAAGTGTGTGTGTGTAAATTAAGGTTTAAAAATACATGTTAAATAAGTATATGAGCAGAATTAAGTGGTAACAATACGAGAGTTTGTAAACCTGAATATTTCAGGAAGTATTATAATAGACCTTGTTAAGAATGGTTACTAAGATGCGTCTCAAGAGTCACTTTAACAAAAGAACTCCTTTACTCTGCCATCCTAGTAACAACAATTATGCACATGCTTTATGAAATGAAAAACAATTTTTTTTTTATCAACTACTACCCTCTCCCCCCAACCAAAACGAGACATTGTCCTCAATGTTCTAAGGTAGAAAGATAGAGTATAGAAGATATCACCTGAAATAACGAACACTGACAAACCTGAAACACACTGAAACAAATATAAGAAACAACAAAACACAATAATAAAACCAAGCATGTGTATGTACAGGTAGTTGTGATTGTGGCTCACATCTTCCCTTGGTTTTACGTCCAAGAACGGCTTAAACGCCCTCTATGGGTCGGGGATAGGCTTCCCATCCAGTTTTCTTAAAAACTGGCAAACAGGGTCTTTTTTAGTCAGATTCCCAAGACTAAGTCTATCATGTTCTTTATGAAATAGTGGCCATAAATCATGAATTGCACGATGCACATCTCCACTAGGATGCGTCTCAAGAGTCAATAGAAGATTATCTAAAGACTCCTTACTCAGGCCATCCTTAATGAATTGTATTTTATCTTCACGGTTTATAGATACCATTCCTAAAGAACGACATTGTGTATTACAAGTCCATCTAGCACATCGATGACAGACATCCAGTCGTTTTGCACGACGCTTCTTTGCAAAAGTGCTTTTACCTGTTCCAGGCATGTGTGAAATGAAGTTAGAGGACTCACCTGATAATCGGACCTTTGCTTCAATCAACCAGCGAATATCTTCAGGAATTCCATGATTCATTAACAATCTCAATCTTGCACATCTAGCACGGTAAATTTTTGTAATCGCATTCTGAGGCAGAGCGGGAAAATACTTTTTCAATTTTTCAAGATTAGTGTCCATTTTCAAATGAGAATTAGAAGAGAGATTCAAAGAATTGCACAAATATATACACAAATATCAGTTATTGTGGGAAACTGAAAGAACCGACTTAAGTCACGGAGTACCGTTGTCCGCCATTTGACCGGGGTGAGAGAAACTAGCAAAAATCACTCAAAAAGAAACACAAAAAAGAAAATGTGAGAAAAACAAAATAATCAACCTTTATCTACAAGATCATTCAAACCAGCTGATTCATTTTCACTAGGAAAATTATCAAAGTAAGCTTTCAAACGATGTCCATTTTCCTTAAAATCATTGTCATTCATTGAATTCTCAATATCACAGGCCCCATAAGGATTGGTCCATCTTAATCTTAGCTCTTTAGGGAGTGCATAGAGTTGAGAATCATAAAACAAAACTTTTTGACCAGTGTCAATTTTTTGACAATTTTCACAAGTTTTGCAGAATGCATGTGTGTCCTTGAACATGGTGGGCCAATAAAATCCATTTTGAAAGATTTTTGCAGCAGTCTTTTTTGACGAGAAATAACTTCCACATGCTTCAAAATGACAAAGTTTAATGTCACTACTTACCTCATTGTCGGGAATGAATCTTTGAAATATTTGATCAGGACAATATTTGAATAAGTTAGGGTCATCACAATAAAAGTTCTTCACTTCGTTCAAAAACTTTTCTTTGTCTTGGGTACTCCAATCAGCTGGCAAATCTCCTAAAGCAAGAAAATTGATATTTTTATCATACCAAGGTTATATTTATTATAAACGTGTAACTTGGGGTAATCTTTGGTTATAAGCAATAAGTGAAAATATTAATCTTGATCTTTGAAAAATATTATGAAAGGATTAATATTAAGCCTAAAAAAGGAGTGTATAAGGTTTTTTAATCTTGATCTTCATAAAATATTAGTGTAATTATTGAGGTCTCTCTCGTTAAGAAGACCATGAGTTGATAATGAATACTTGAACAAAGGTTTAAGAAGTAGAGTAGGCAATTATCCAAACCATTATAAAAATCGATGTGTTTCTTTCGTTATCCTTATATCTTTAATTTGTATTCTTTGATATTTTATGTGGTGTCAGTTTTTGAAATATCAAGGATTGAAATTCAAATTTTTAAAATTTATGATAAAACCCTAATTCACTCATCTCGTAGGCTTTTTAAGATTTTCACCTAAGACACTTCATCCCCCACCATCATTTCACCTCCCTATAACGTCATTCCCTAGTTTTACACCATCTTTTGTATTATTGCATGGCCTGATTTTGGTGTTGTTTGTACCTCGATAAGCCCATAACCATATCTAGCAAACTTTCATCCACTTTAAAAAAATTATCATGCTAAACAAATCATCTCAATCCTTTATCTCTTTATTAATCCCATTGCAATCCTCTCTAACTTTATTTTTAAGTAAAGGACAATGTCCCCCCTAATCCTTATTGCAGTCAATTTTATTTTCTTATTGTTAGAAGGAATCAAGCAATGGTTGTTTAAGATTTCTATCTAATGGCCATAATCGCATCCCTATAATTTGTTTGACTCTCACCATTTAGATTATAAATTATAGGTTGAACCAAAAAGAGAAGGAGAATGAGAGGGACAATAAAAAAACTAGTAAGAAAGAGACTAAGAGGAGTGATAAAGATATGGTAGTGAAAAGGAAAGATTCGGAGAGGAGAAATTGACCCAACTAAAGAGGATGAGACCTAATATACTAATTAAAGTCAAGGAAAAAGTACAAAGCAATAGGATGCTACTAAATTTTTAGATATAGTTAAGTATCCCCCATGGATGTTAAATATTGAAATTATTCTTAAGAAGATAACAAGATCAATATATGTGTCAACTTCGGGGATTTGAACAAAGTAAACCTAAAATATAACTTTCCCTTACCTTATATAGACATCTTTATCGATAACATAACTAAGATTTTGACCTACTCTTATATAAATAGCTTTTTAGGATATAACCAAATAAAAAAAAAGTAGAAAAAAAAAAGAAAAAAAATCATATTTATTACTTCTTAGGGAACATTTTATTACAAGGTCATATCATTCAGGTTGAAAAATGATAGAGCAATCTATCGATAAACAATGCTAACTCTTTTCATGATATGAGGCATAAAGATATCATGGTTTATGTGGAAAATATGATTTCCATGTCTAAAAAGGAGTACGAGCATGTCTAAACTTTGAGGAAGCTCTTCAAAAGATTGATGAAGTATTAGTTGGAGTTGAATCCATCAAAATGCATATTTAAAATGACATCCGAAAAGTTAGTGGGGTTTTTTCTGAACAATAGAGGCATTAAAGTGGATCCTAATAAATTCAAAATAAAAAAAACCATGTTCCTATCCAAGATTGTAAAAAATAAGTGTGAAGCTTCATATCCTAATAAATTCAAAATAACACAAACCATGATCCTATCCAAGATTTTAAAAAATAAGTGTGAAGCTTATGCAACTATATTATTCGATAGTTTCATCCACATTTAACTAGTGTTTTGCCTATTTTTTATATATAAAATACCTTGATATTCTTTGTTTTATATTTTGGAGGCACATTTGGATGAAATATGTTAAAAGAAACAAATTGGAGGTAATTGGCAGATTTGACCTTCAATCAATATTTTGTATAGAGCGTGAGCTCTAGAGGTCAAAATGAAGTGATTATAGTGACATTAAAAAGCTAAGATCCATACCTTTCTGGACATTTAAAGCAAGAAAATAAAATAAAAAAGAGCATGGAAATCACAGCCTTCAAAGTCAAATCTCGCAATCTACCAGTGTTGACCTTCAGCCATACCCACTTGAATATCTGGAGCTACAGAAGTACAATTGATTCAACTCAATTTGTTTGGATTCTTGACTTAAAGGCTTATAAACGCTCCAAATTTCATACAAAAAGATATTATATGAGGGAGATATGATTTTTCAAATATGATAATTGAATTCTGCTAACAAACAGGTTCCGTGAAGAAACGAGTCTAAATTACATTCCGAAGCATCTAAACTGATATCCAAGTTTTTATTTTAGTAATTTGGCTCCTCTAAGTCAAATATTAAAGATTTTACGCAAGACTATTTTTTTTTTTAAATAGTTTTTAAAGTACTTAAATGTAAACTATCTACTTAAGGGAAGATTATTTTGTAAAATAGAGACTAGGTTTTTCTAGGATATAAAAAGAATGAAAGAAGAGAAGGGGGTAGTGAGCCAAGAGGAGAAAAACATCCCCTCCTATAAAAACCTCAAAATTATGCATACTTCCTTCTTTTTGATTAGTTGTTCAACAAATATGGAATGCTAAACACTTTTTCTTGGTTGCAAGGACATGGAAACCTTCAGATTTCAAGAACTGTGAGATTTATTTTGCCTTGTTTTTTCAGTTTATATGATGAATATGTTTGTTCTCTTGTGCTTATTTTTCCTATGATTGTTTATTTTAATTGCTATAACGAACTCTAAGTTATTATTGTAAACAATCTATTACTAAGTTTGATATAAAAACTAGAGTTATGGTATATGAACTTGTGAAGCAACTGAGTTTAAAAATTGTGATGAATCTATGTTATTAATCTTAGAGAGAACATTCAATCAAATCAAACATAGA
>NW_011499978.1:427352-485893 GCF_000495115.2 Populus euphratica | reverse complement strand
TGATTTTATTTAATTTTGCTTGATAGTTTTCTAATTTATTTTGTTTTAGCCTAGATAACATCTAAAAACCCCCAAGTTGCATATCACCTAGCATAAAAATCTGACTTGAACCTTCCTCGTGAGATCGACCCCTTGCTTGCTCTATACTATCTTGTGTGTTGTGTTTGAAGCTAAAGTAATTAATTTATTAGACCACGACATCGTAACAAAAACTTTATAGGACATTTGAATTATATAACCTAATTCATTTTTTCAGTTAATAACCATCTATGAACCGATCTTTTGATTCTTTAATTAGAATCCTAGGATATGGGATGGAAATTATCAAGAAGCCTTTAATAAGAGTAAATAATACCTATAAAAAAATCATTTTTTTGTACTACTTGTACCTAAAAGGCCCCTCATCTCATATTTGATAGTGAATGAAATAGTTATGAGTTGTATACTAAGTTATCATGATGATTTTAGAAGAAAAACACAAGATATCTATTATCTCAATAAAAAATTCACTAATTGTAAATCTCACTGTAGTTAACTAAAAAAATTATGTTGTAGTCTTTTGTGGAGTGCCAAGCAGCTTTGATAGTACATTTTGTATTACATGACATGGTTGATTTAGAAATTGGATTTTGTTAATTACATTTCAAAAACTATACTTTTCAAGTAGAACAGTGAGATGACATGTTCTATTAGTAGAATATGACATTGTTTACATGATTAGAAAAAGCAGTGAAATGTAGTGCAATTGTTAATCATGTAAAAAATACCATTGATGAGTATGAACAATTGAATTTTAATCTCTTATATGAGGATATCATGATAGTAAAACATGAATCATAATATGAAAGATAGATAATATACTTTAATGGTGTCGTAAATGTGTTTAGAAATGATGTTAGTGCAATGATGATCTTCCTAAGTAAAATGCAATACCCCATCTTAATCGAGTTATAGTTTGTTGCACTAATAACATATTTAAATATAAAGCTTGGTATCCATAGGTTAGAGGCTATTCTAGAAATACAAGTTAAGAATATAAATGTATATGGAGATTCAATGTTGATTATCTACCAAGTGAAGGATGAATGAAAAACTAAAGATGAAAAGTTAAGCATCTTTTAAAATACCTCTCTAAATTTACAAAAGATCTTGGAGAAATAGAGTTCACACATTTAAGCCAAGATAAGAATCAATTTGTGAATACTTTAGCAACATTAACTTCTAGGGCTAAAACTGATTATGGGATTAGCATATAGCCAATTTGTACAGAGGTTAAAAACTCTCCATTTAATTATTTCTTAGTTAAGGAAGAAACAAATGAGAAGGCTTGGTATCATGAGATCAGACATTTTATCCAAAACTAAAAGTATCTATTAGATGCATCAAAGGTGGACAAAAAGACATTAAGGAGGATGACAATGAAATATTACCTAAATGGAGACATCTTATATAAAATATCATTTGATAAAACTCTGATGAGATGTTTGAAAGAGAAAGAAGCTAAAAAAGCTTTGTAAGAAGTTCATGAATGGATTTGTACCAATTATATAAATGGACTCATGATGGTAAGATATATGCAAAGATTTGGTTCCTTCTACATGACCATGGAAAGAGACTGTATAGAATATGTCAAAAATTCCATAACTTTCATGTGTATGGTGATAAGATCAATATGTCTCTAACACTTTTATTCAATATAGTGTTACCATGACTCTTTTTAATATGGAGAGTGGAACTATTTCATAACCCAATTATAAGTTTCCCTAGAATTTCTTATTTTCTATGTAAAAAATATTTTATTCTTTGAAAGAAAAAAAAAAGAAAAAAAAGAAAAATATAATACTTTGGATTAATCAAGCATGCATAATTGTTCAAAATGCTAGATGGATGGATAATTTGGGTTTTGTTGAAGAAATAGTGGAATCAAAATTGAAAATTTGGTCAGTACTGCATAAATTAAAGGTTTGAGGATCTACATGAACAAGATTATAAAGTTTGGCAGTCCAATTTTGACAAATAAAGGCTTAATTAAGACGAAAATTGAATATAGAAGCAAAATCACAAAAATCAAATAAAAACCAAGAACCTTATTGAACTTTAAAAAGGTTTAATTGACTTAATTAAGGTGAAATAAAAAAAATTAAAAGTTCAAAGAGTCTATTAAGGATTAAATTGAAAAAATCTTAAAACAAAAACTATTTTGTAAGACATACGGAAATTTAAAAGACTAATTGCAAAATTTCAGAGATAAAGTTGAAAAAATCATCAAAAATAAGAATAATTTTAACATTAATAAAAAGGTTTTGAAAGTTCATGAGATAAATTGAAAAATGATTATAATTTAACCTACATTCCTTCCAAATCTAGATTTTAAACTAAATCCCAATGACATCATTTAATCACTCCTCACTTTCTTCTTTTAAACTAGAAAAGTTGCCCGAGTAGTCACCTAAATAGCCTTGGTTCAACATAACCTTCCCACCAACACGCATCAAATCTTCCACAGATCATAGCCCAGACTACCACCTTCAAATCTCACAAGTTTGATCCATTTCCTTCACCCTTGCAATGCTTTCTTGACACAATAGAAACCCATCTTCAACAGTTCAAAAATAGCAGGACTGTTGGTTTCTTGTTTTCACCAAAAGCATAACAACATTAAGTCATTGAAAGGATCTCATTCCCTCTTTCAAAAAAAGAGGAGATAAAAAATATAAGGGGAGAAGATGAATTTGTTGGACGTAATCCCAATGTTATCCTATAAAAACCAAAGAAACGACTATGAAAAGAGGAAGGAGAGGACGGTCGCCAACCTTAGCTTGCAGTCTCAGCCTCCAAAGCACTTCAAATCTATCCACCTTATGGGTTTATAAGGCGTCCTCGTTTCTTTTAATGCCTATCATGATGTACTTGTAATTTTTGAAATTTAAATTTTTTTTATGTGTCTTTAAAATATAAAAATAAACACCATGGCTAATTTTTAGTTATAAGCTGGTGTGTGGGAAGATTTGAATCACAAAGAATGACAATGGAATGTTAAGTTTTTTTTTTTAATCCAGAAATGGAGAGTCTGGGCACGTTTTTTTAATTCCATTTTACTATCATGTAATTATCCATGTGTAGACTAGAACGCAGCTTTGAATCTCTTGCAAGAGTTTGGTCCTTTAACTTGCCTTTTTGTTCATGATTAAAGTCATGTGGGTCATATTTTTAATAGTTATTTCTTTCCCTTTTTTATTTCATGGTCATGCAAGGAAAAAAAACAATTAAAAAAAATTCTTAAGTCTTTGTTTCACACAAAAATATAAAACAAAATATTTTTAGAAACCCTTAGTTTTTTTTTTTTGTAAAGTTTGTTTTTCTTAGCTAAGTGAATTGATCACATTATAAATTTTATTTTTCTAGTCTTTTTTTATCCTTTATCTATTTTTATTTTTTCCAAGGATTTTTAAATATATAAAAAAAAGTTAACAACCAAATACACTATTATTGATGACGGAACTAATGTTATGATTGGACAAATAATGCAAGGATTTGATTAAAAAAAATTGAAAGAGAGAGAGAGAGAGACTTTGTTAAAGTAAAATCGATAATGGAAGGAATCCTCAACTCATTAATTCCCATAATATTAAATTGTTCACCTACCATGAGTTCTAACTAGGAGCAGAATAATGGAAAAATATGCATGATTACCACTGTATTTGGAATAAAATTTCTGTATAATTCATTACAATAATTTATATATCAATTTCAAACCTAAACACAATACAGATTGACCTTACAATACTAACTATATCATTAAAAAATCATTAAAGAATATATAAACGGGCAATTCTTAAATATATCCCCAAATTATTATTATTATTACATCGAAATTATTTTTTGATTTAGTAAATATATCCCCAAATTATTATTATTATTATTACATCAAAATTATTTTTTGATTTAGGTTTACTTCTAAACTATCTTGATTTTTTAATTAAGAACTTCTATTAGCATCACTAAATGAAAAAACATTAAGTTCCCTATAAACTAGCATATTTTCGTTAAATTGATTTAGGTGTACAGGGCTAAGCTTGAAGGCCTAAACATGCCCATAATTTATCTTTAAAAGCCAGACCAGAAGTGCGGGTCTAGAATTGCAAACCCAAGAACGCATAAGCCACCACACCACACCAATGATTAATTCTCTTGGCCCTCTGCTTTTTTTAAATTGATGTTTTATATCTTGAAATAAAATTATATTTTAATAAATAAAAAAAATGATATTTAAAAAGAATTATTCATTTAGTCGAATTGTTTTGCCTTTATAACATTGAAGGGTGCAAAGTTCTTTTTTCTTTTTTTAATTCAGATCTTGGTACATATAAAAGACACAAGACACGTGGGTTATGCACCCTTAAAATAGTCTTTTGTATTTTTATAAACACGTAAATTGATCCCATAATATTGAAAAATAAAATGAAATGAAAAGGCACAATATTAGATATTATTTAACTAAATTAAACTTCGCTGACTTTCTCCATTAATTATCCCCCATTATTCACGTATAGAAAAGACTAAAGCAATAATTGTTTTTTTCCCGGAAAGGATAGAACTTGGAATCCAATTATACCATGGAATACAAAATCTAAACAACAGGCAGATCATCACAGCACATGAAGAAGTCCACACCAGTTGTAATTATCAATTAATATTTAAAACAACTCAACAAATAATTTAGGCATGTTTGCTTCTCTGCTGAGTACTCTTTTGCCAGCCTCAACCTCACCAGAATCATGAAAAGCCAAAAAAAAAAATACAAAACATGTTTACAATGTTCTAAATCATACTGAACCCTATAATTCAAAACTAGGAAATTAGATCCTTCAGACTATAATTTGGAGACACTGTCAGTCCTCCATCTAATCTCATTACCAATTTCCGCTGAATTTGAAGAACAGTGCTTGGCCAACAATCAAGGTTGATCAAAATCTCATCCAATGAGTGCCCTTCTTAGAGCTGATAATTTTGACTTTGATGAACTTCCTATTAGAATTGAATAGAAGGGTAGAGTGACCATGTTCTAAATCCAAAATATCAAGAATCAGATTGCTACTTTGTGATTGAACCACATTAAACTCCATTGCCGAAAAACATGTCTTCAGTCTGTATTCAACTAGTTCTCTTCTTTCCTTGTGGATATGTATTATTTGTAGGTGTGGAATGTATAACAATAAGGTTTTCTATCACTACTACATTTCTGGAATGATGACCATGCAACAACAACAGTGCCTTCAATACATGGGAAATGATGGTTTCAAACACAAGCTCGAAAACAACTTTACATGATTTAACAATTGTGAATGAACCAGCGCAACAGGACTGTAACAAGCATTAGTCGGATCAAGGATCGATGTGATAATTGATTTCAACTCTTGCCAAACGTGTTCCTTAAAAACCAACTTGTTATGCGAATCAGAAGTCATACTCAACATAAAATAAAGATAGAGAGGAACCCCCTAAAACCTAATTTAAGGTGTAACATTACTGCAAAGTACCTAACAAAAGAAAATTATCCCACAATAAATTTACATGTATATATAAATTCAGATTTACTGATAATAAAGCACACATGTATATATATATTCAGATTTAATCCAGTCAAAATCTAGGTGACGAAGACAAACATTACATCAATCATCATATGACACATGAAAACTGGTAGTGCAGCCAGATGCCTCAAGGTCCTCAGCCCCGCAACAATCATAAAATTTCGCAGCATATGGTGGATCTTCAGGTCCCAATTCATAGTACCTTCAACCAACCAAGAATACAAAAGCGCTAGCTAGCATAAGTTCATCCTACAAACATGACTTCAGCAATTTTCAACCAAAATGCTATCATATATTTGGATTCAGTTCTTGTTTAAACAAAAGGAAACTTGCAACCATCTTTCAACGAATTTTAACCATAAAACCATCATATGTCGAAACACAACACTTCTAATTTCCCACCCCTCATCACTATGACTACAAACAATCTCTTTTCATCATTGATGAGACTCAGATAACTAATTACAGCTCTAGAGCAGTTGCACAAACTATTGCAGAAAGCCAAGATCACAGTTGAGCTAACATTTACCTGAATGACATTCTAATAAAGCAATCTACTGAACATGAAATCCACTTACGCTTTACCTCCAATGAAAATAAAGAAGCAAAAGCAAAATAATGTTTTTCCTCTTTACTCATCAAAAACTAACCAAAAAAACTCTGTTTGTGCTCATTGTAGATGCTGCATTCAAAATTATATTTTGGATACAAATATGTGATTTCAATAGCAGCAGTAAAGTGCAGAGGTGACAATGAAGCAACAATGGACTCTCACAATGACAGATTGTTAGGAGCATTCCAATTAGTGAGGGTGTTGATTGGAAACTGCGGGGGTAAAGGTGATGTTTAAGATTGAGAAACATACTTCCAAATGCTAGAGAAGGAGATGGCATCACTAATTTAAAGTAGAAAAATTTACCCTCCGAAAACAGTTTTCGTATATAACGCATTGCTTTTCCAATTTCACTTCAAGAAAGAAAATGCAATTAAAGTGCTTATGGGTTATCAAATGCTACCCAAAATCCGCCTCCTGTTAATGCCTTGTGAATAGAGTCCTGAATTTGATGATCCATGAAGTTGTATCAACATAAATTATGAGGCTCTAAAGTAACTCCCGTTTGATACAAATGAATTTCAATCACTCAAAAGCATTTCTAGATACTTATAAATCTTTCTCAAAAAAATTTCACTGAATATTTAAACTTTAGCTTCCACATCTCCAGACACTGCTGCTATGTAAGGTTCTCATTTACCAGATGAGGCTAAAAACTAAATCACTTATTCTAGGATCAAGGTGGCCCATGCTCGCATCACTCGGCACCTAATGATAGAAACAAGAAGATATTTTTTTCTGCATTCAGCCACTGAAACCAACTAAAAGGGTCTCCTATGCTATCACTAAAAAAACCTATTGAGAACGAGAAAGAATTATGGACGATGGTGTTTCTTTATAATTTCAGCTAAAATTAAAGAAATTAATTGAATCGGGAAAGATATTTTTCAAACAAATACCCGAATTGGGCAAAAGGGTATGAGAAACCACCAGTAAAAGGTCCAAACCCACTCGTATGAATGCATATACTAGAGAGAGAGGGAGAAATAAGAAAGGTACCTTTTTTGGTCATCATGACGACGGCAGACAAAAAAGGATGGATGGAAACGGCAAGCAGAAGAAGTGTTGGAAGAGGAAGTGAATGTCTGCTTGCACCTCTTGCATACTTTCTCCCTCTCCTTCTCCTTCTCTTTCCCTCCCTCGTCTTTCTCCATTCTCTCGTTTCCCAACCCCGATGAGACCACTGGCAGACTTAAGCCTGTGGCTCTATGGGCTTCATGTCGCAGAAAAGAACATTACCTCTCTTTATTTTTATATTTTAAAATTATTTTTAAAAAAAATTAAAATTTTTTATTTTTTATTTTAAATTAAATTTTTTTATATTTTCATATATTTTAATTTATTAATGTTAAAAATAATTTTAAAAAAATATAAAATATATTAATTTATTTTATTTTTAAATAAAAAACACTTTAAAAAATAATAATTACCACACTTTTATAAATATTCAATGATAAAAGTTCCCACTATCTAAATGAAAAAATAACAGAAATAATATATAATTAGATAAATAGCTTTTGCAATGTTGCAGCCGATTCACATAATAGTAATAATAGTTGGAGGTTGGATTTGTAAACATCATGCTAGATAGTGATCTTGAATTTTATAATGATTCATATAAAATTTATTAAAAAATAATTATAAAAAAAAATAATACATAGCTGCACATATTCCATAAAATTTATTAAATAATAATTAAAAAATACAAGGCTTTACTTATTAAAAATTCTATAAAAAACCAATATTTTAAAAAATATTTAATCTATATATAATTAAAAAAATTTATAGAAGAATCATAGATACCTTTCTAAAAACTAAACACACTCAATATTATTTAAAAATAAATACAATCTAATCAAACACATAAACCAAAAATTTATTTCAAAACAATATACACAAATAATACATTATATATATATATATATGGGTCTTCAAAACAATATACACAAATAATACATTATATATATATATGGGTTTGCTATAGTTATCAAACCCAAGACGTTTAAATCTAACATTTTACTAAACTTAAGGCTCCTGGTCTTAGCGCCAACTACGTCCAAAATACTTGAACTTGGTGGGCTGTCACGTCTAAATAAACAGGTTTGATATATTTACCAAACTCAAGTGCATGGCTTACCAAACCCATATATGTCTAGCTTGGTTATATAAGTCTGGTATAATTGTTAAACCCAGAATGTTTAAATCTAATATTTTGCTAAACCTAAGGCTCCTGGTTTTGGCGCCAACCATGTCCAAAATGCTTGAACTTGGTGGGATGTCACGTCTAAATAAATAGATTTGACATATTTACCAGATCTAAGTGCATGGCTTACTAGGCCCGCATATGTCTAGCTTGGTTATATATATATATAATGCATGGTTGTACATAACATTAAAATTATTGAAAAATATTATAAAAAAATAATGCAATGCCACACCTATTAAAAATTCTATCAAAAAATCAATATTAAAAAAAATCTATATAGAATTAAGAAAAAATCACGGATGAATAATACCTCCTCTCTAAACAATAATTTATTATTTTTTTTTAAAAAAAAAAGCAAGGTTGTACTTATTAAAAATCCTATAAAAAAATTAATCCATATAAAATTAAAAAAAAAACCCACAAATGAATCATACATGCTTTTCTAAAAATTAAACACACTCATTATCATTTAAAAATAAGTACAATCTAATTAAAACATAAACCAAAATGTTTTTTGAAAAAATGTGCACAAACAATGCATGATTTAAAAAAAACTAAAAAAATAATATATAAAAAAATAATTAAGTCAAGCGCTTGTGGTCCAGGTAAGTCAGGCACTTGGATTTAACAAATATATCTGATCCATGTTAACCTGGATAGGCAAAAATATTAAACTCGCATTACTTTGGACGTGGCAGATGTTAAATACAAGTGTCTTGGGTGTGGTAAAATATCAAATCTAAATATCTTGGGTCTTGCAATTATACCAAACTGTTTTTTTTTTTTTTATGCAATGGGCAACACAATTCTTTAGGAGGAGATAGAAAGGAAGGGAAAAAATCATGTCGAAGCTCCTTCATGGGCCACCTTAGCACACACGCATTGTCATTGTGCTTGGGGTGGCAAGGGCCATCGAACGTGGCCCCGTAAGGCGATGCTCGGTTTGGTTTTGAAGTCACACGCTCTACTCGAATGACGTGGGTAGCGCCCACTAGCTGGTGAGTGCTAAACACGCTTGAGTCGTTTCTAAATATAAATAATAATAGATATACAGACAAATACTCAATTACTTTTGATCCCAAATGATATTTATAATAAAATCATATTAAAATAATAAAAACATTCTCATATACAGTCTTATTTTTATTGAAATCCTAAGGTAATTTTATATTTAAATTGTTTCAATAAAAAAAAAAGATAAAAAAAACCCTTAACCCTGAATAGTGAATCAATATCTATATTGTAGTTCAAAAACCTTGAACATGTCATTTTATCTCCAATTATTTTTTCAATACCGAATATATTTTATTAAAAAAAAATAATCATACCCCCATCTATATGCTTAAAAAGTTTCTTCAGCAATTACAATTTCATTATTGTACTCCTACAATATAAAGTAATATGTGTGTAGACAAACAGTAAAAAAGTTTAAATTTCTTTTAGTTTTTGTTATAATTACTTTTTCTTTTTCTAATTACTAATTATTAATCACTACGTATCATCAATTCACTATATAAGAATGGTAGAATAAGTTACCTAACAATCCATCCCTCTAAAGAAATTAATTCCATTGAACTAGGAAGAATGAGAAGCTGGTAGATAAATATAAAAAGCTCATAAGAAAGAATTTCTTGATCATTGTTACTCCTAATAAGCACTGCTTCCTTAGAAAACAATTTAAATTATGTCTGTTTTTACTCATATTCCTTTAACCAGTTTAATGGTAGCTTGTGGTTCTAATTCTATCCCATTAGAGATGAAATAAAATAATAAAGACTCAAAACAAAACTAATAAATTTAATTAACACAGGCAATCAAAATCAAATAGCTTTGTTCTTTGATAAGTTTTATTCTAATGGAAATTGGCCCATGAGTCGAAGCATCGCAAGGCACTATGTTTATGTTTATATATTAAATTTGCTTTATTTATTTAAGTTTTAGATCATTGCAATCTTTCACAACAAGAGCTTCATAGAATATATTGTACTTGCCTTTCCTTTCCAGTGATGAAGTGAAGGGTCAAAGGGGAGCAATTCGTTGCTATTTTAAAAGTCCACAATCGGTCTTGCAATTCAACTATAATTTAAGAACTTTTTTTAATTTCTTTTATTTTTACATCATTTTGATATATTATACATTAATATAAATAATAAATTTAAAAATTATTTTACTATATTTAAAAAAAAAAAAACCCAGTACGAATTTCATACGAAAAATAACAAAAACAAATGATATACATGAACGAGATTGGTTGGCGGTGATCAACCTCCCCTCAGGCCACCACAAAACCTTCCTTGTGGCCAAGAAAATCATAATACAAGACAAATCTGACACCGGACTTCAAATGTGAAGAACCTGCTGCCCTTCTACTTTCTTCGGGTTAATGCCAATTTTTAGAACAAATCCACAGAAAGCATGCATCCACAGAACCGAAGATACAAAGAAAGATATTTGTGTGCAGCTCCCTGATTCAAGTATTCATACATTATTGATCGATTAACAAACTCTCGAAATGTATATACACCCAAAACCAAACATGATACAATTATTCTCTTCCAAATCTCAAAGTCTCCTTCGGTACAATAAATTAATTCTTCGCAGTTTTCCAACATCTAATAAAAATTTGAGCTCGGATCAATAAATTTCAGATATTGTAACAGGTGACAAAGGCGCAGAGTTCAGTATCTGATCATGGAAGCTATCCGGAAGCAGTGGACGTACAACCATATGGTGTAATTGGATGTTTTCCAACATCTAATAAAAATTTGAGCTCGGATCAATAAATTTCAGATATTGTAACAAGTGACAAAGGCGCAGAGTTCAGTATCTGCTCATGGAAGCAATCCGGAAGCAGACGACGTACAACCACATGGTGTAATTGGATACCTCACAAGGAGAGAATCAGACCTGCAGAAAGCTTGCATACTTTGCTCCAAGAAAGAGCCTTTGAATACAGAGGAGAGCATTTTTAGTAACCTCAGCGTTTTCATGGTTCATCAGTTTCATCACCCTTTCCTTGGTCTTAAGATCCGCCACTATGACCCTCCCAGCAGGATGGTGCTGGATAAACTGTGAGAGATCAAAGCAAGCAACAGCCAGAGCTCTTGGATCATTGGATGTGTCCAGAATTGTGATGAGGACCCTCAGAATCTGTATCAGAAGGGCATATAAGCACAGCAGTGGTTCCATGTTTTAAGAGATAATCTAAAAACAATAATTAATATACTGGTTTTATTTTGTTCCATAGTTGTCATGATTTTGATGCACATTTTTCCAGCCTTCAAATCTCAAGGAACAAAACCTATCATGCAATCTATAGAGTCCCATGTTTGGAACTTGCAATGGAGAGGTGATTTATCTGTTACTGAGCAAGAATAAGAAATGGATTTAGACTACAATCAAATTCAAGCAAAAAGAGAGTCTGTATCAACTATACATTTATCTGAGGAACTTAACACTGATGCCACTAGTGGCTCAATCCCAATTGTAATAGAGACTCAAATTAGTTTGGTCGCTAGGGGTTATTTAAAATTTTAAAGTTAGCCTACAAGGAGTTCAACTCTTGAACCACAAAATAAATATACAGAATCAATGCAAGGACCATCTGGGGATCCTTATGATTTAACAGTTATGGTGGGTTTGTCCTTTTCCTTGCTGATTTTCAATAACTAAAAGAAACCCAAGGATCCAGGCGCAAAATGCACATAAGAAATTCAAGTGCAAAATCCAAATATATAAAAACAATAAAAAAAAAAAAAAGGGAAGAAGACAAGGTGATTTCCTCAAGCTAAAGCATTGATCATGGTATATTGTTCTTTTCTTACAAAGACCAAACAGAAAAAACAGTAAGCTTAATGATCAAAGAGCAGGCTTCATCAAGACTCGGTGAATGAAAATAATTTTACAACTTGTAAGCTGTACCCTTCAAAGTTTGAATGCTTTTCAAAGAGAACACATGCAAGCCTCAGTCAGGGAGGGATGCTCTCACTACACTTGCTTTCAATTGGCAGCAATCTTCATACATGTTAATTCAATAGACTAATGGAGAGGAGATCAAAAACTTGAGATCAAAAACTTTCTTTGTACTTTATTCTTGCTAATACCAATCTTGCCTATTTCCAATTTATTTTAGAGAATAGAGTGGACATGCTAAACAGGATTAAGCTAATGCAAGGCTATGGACTCGTGTATTGTAATCATGAATCCACTTTACAAATTTTCTTTTCTTTAATAAGGTAATGCAACAGGGATTTTTTCTATCCAAGAGTAAAATAGAAATGTGGCTTTCAAATCTTAAAATACAAGTTTTTAACACAGGCTTGTCCCCTAAACCCATCTCAGATCGCCAGGCTCTCGTCAGTAGACACCTCTTTCAAATTACACAGAAATGACATCAACCCCCAAGGCCACTGGACAAGAACCACACAAGATTCAAGAAATTTGTGCGTTTAAAGAAAGGCCACAAGACAATTATGATTGTTTCCATCTATCATGCTTCTCGTGAAGCTCGTCAAAGTGCTTAATTAAGGTATGAGAAGATGAAAACAAGTACCTGGAAATCATTCTCTTCAAAATTAGTTATATTTTCACGCCAGAAAGCAGGATCTTTGTGCATAGGAGACCAATCAAGATGGCCTAGGAGAACTTCTTGCTTGTACTTGTCAAAAGAACTCAATTTCTTAATGTTATCCTTTAACCCCTCTTCTAGCTGGTTCAGAGCCTCCAGTAGGTCCTGGGACAAATTCAAAGCCATCCAAGACAAAACTAGTTAAAAAAAGAAGTAAAAGACTATAGGCATAATTCAAATCACAATCATTTTGATAAACTCTACAAGTAACAGAATCTCTTGTGATAAAATTCATGACACATGCATCTAAACTAAGAAGCCACGGGATAGAATCTATATATTTTTTTAAAATAAAATGCAACTGGAGCAGTAGAATGAAGTATACTGGTTCAGTTCAACATTCACAACGCCCATGCGTAGAAATAGAGAAAAGGGAGGAAGTGATAGCACAACGGCAAACAAAAGGAATCAATTTAATCCTAAGGTAAATAACGCCAGTCAGCAATGATTTAAGTAAATAAATCACCACATTTCTAACAAATATCAACATGCTTGAATAAAAATCTCAAAAGAATAATCATCAAATTCACATCTACTAAAAGATTTTCTTGAAGATAAGAAAGTTTAGGAATAATGAAGTCTCAGAAATAAAGGACTACCATTAAAAAATCCAAGTCACCAGGAAAAAGTAATTCAAAGACTTGATTAAAAAGTAAAAGATCTGAAAAAGAAATAAAACACAAGTTATTTTCCTCTTAACCGCTATGGTTACAAGAGTAGCACTTAAACAATACCCAGGAACGTGACAGCACTTTGGTATAGCAACTGTAACCCTTCTAAAAAGCTTTCTACTGCAGCAGAAAGACACTGTACTACATGACACATAGTACCAAAGTTAAGGAGTAGTACGACTCAAGTTATTCCACAGAAATAGAGAGTGCTGAAAGAACATTTTAAAAGCATTCAAACACGTCCATCCCCATATATAACTGCAAACGGTTGTCAGATTGTATAGCCAATCCAAAATGATGGTTAATAATAGATTAAGTTAAATTTAACTTGTGATCACAAATTAACAATTAAAGACCAGCAATAATAAAGATAAGCATAACCGAAATGATAATGCCTAACTGAAAAGAATGAGAAAGGATATATAAGAATAAAATTACTGAAAGCCCCTTATTACCACAAAAAAAAAGGAACAGAATGAAAGAATTTTAGCACATTTGTATTGCACATTTTTGTATGGAAGAAAGGGAGGAGACCAGCATCCAGGAAGGCAATGAAGGAATAATACTTCATCATTTCCTTAAATTCTGTACTCCATATATCCTCAAAACAAAATTAATAATCAAATGGGAGTTAAACTTTCTGCTTCTCTTACCTCATCACTCCATGCTTGTGCTTTCAAATTTTGAACAATTTGTGGCAATCCAAGGTCTACCATCTGAGCACCAAATGCACCTTTGGAAAGCAAGTTTTTAAAGGTCAAGACAACCACTCTGACAACCTAGCAGAAACCAACAGAAACAAGTTGATAAAATCAGATAAATCCTAGCATATGTTCTCTGTATAGGGAAGTAAACGTAGTAAGCTGCCAAAAAATGGCAAGGACAAAATCTGTCAAGCAAAAGAGCATGTGCAGATTGCTTCTTGTGACTGATCAACCCACGACAGAAAATTCTTAACGTCCAGAAAATGCAACATGAAGAAAGTTGATAAATACACAAGTGCAACAAATCGTATTTGCTGGAAAATATGTACGGAATCAACCTCACCTTCTCTTTTGTGGAACTCTTCACAACATCAACTAGTCGAGGCAAGGTTCTTGAAGTAGCCAAGTACTCAATTGCAGGTTCATAGTAAGACAGTAGCCAGACACAGAGACTTGTTTCATAAAGAAGCTGTGACAAAGAGAAAAGGCTATCAACAAAACAAACAGCAACTTGTTAATGAGTTCTAGAATTTAAAGCTTGCATGAAAAAAAACCACAAGCTGTATCCAATGCTCATCCAGCCTGTCAGATAACAGAATTTAATCATGTCAAGGCCAGGGTAGAGAAAGTGCAAAGTGTGATAAAGGTTACCTGAATGGATTGCTGAGTAGATGCTGGACAAATTAATGGAATCAGCAACTTCACGCCATCTACCCGTACAAACAAAGATCTGACCACAGGCTCCTTAAGCAATGTTGCTAGACAACTAATTGCAGTTGGAATGGAACGACTAGGATGCGAAGACTTCTTCAGCTAAATGACATTACAGTTCAAGAGTGAAAGGTGACAATGAGTATCATTTAAACTAAAACCTACTAGATTATTTTCTAAAACCAGTACGCCAACCTGGGCACAAAGCCATTCAACCAATCCCTTCAGCACATCATCAATGCAAGTAATTTTGCTCTTTGAATTTGAGGCCTCTCCATTTGAAAGAAGGCCATCTTGAGTTTTTGGCCTAGCACTAAACCAGACACAAAAAATACCGAGTTACCATGTTGTGTTATGAAGAAATCAACGTGACTAATTTCTTGAAACTTCATTCTATAACGATAGAGGATCATCTTGCCAATACCTTACAATCAAAGCAAGTATCTTGCAGCTCTTTTCTTGTATGAACCAGTTACCTTTCCAAAGCAATCTGAAAGTGGACCAAATTGCAGTTCATTTTAGTTTTCATTATTTTGACAAGATAAAATGAGTAACTACATTGAAAGTCAAGCAAAAAGGCTTAGGATCTATATGTTGATGAACAACTAGAATAAATCAAATATTACTTTGAAGCCTAGTTTCATGAGCAAACAGGTAAAACCGTCAAAATTTTCAAATTCACAAATGTCATCATAATTATGAATTTGCCACGAAGGCTTAGCATCTATACTAACATCATAATAGTCACTCTCAAAAAAAAAAAAAACTTTAGAAGTTGCGGAGTTTACTGTTTCGTAAGTTAAGCTGGATGCAAATGAAACTAAACTCTAGTGAAATACAAAAACAATTGGCCAAATTGCAAGTAATGAAGATTTTGTGCAATGCTTAGAGGCTTTTAGGAGGGTGTGTCAAGCTGACACATCAGAAATGGATAGCTCCTTTAATTTCAAAGATGTTCCTTTTTCTTTTTCATTTTAGAGGATGACTTACTTTCTAATCTGTTTATTTACTTTCTTCTCTATCTCTCTCTAATACATTTCTTTCTTTATATATTAACAAATAAAAAAACAGAGCACAAGACTTTGCGATTCCACAACAACCCTAAACAGGGTGCACCTAATGGAAGATGCTTAGCAGAAAGCTACGGAAAAAAGAAGGGAAAGTTGACCTGAACAATTACAATGAAAGAAACTATATAAACAAAGTACTCAACTTAGGAAAGATTCATAAGGATCATCATTTGCAAGAGACTTGTCATGGAACAATCTGGCTCTTTTCGGGTTTGCTGCCAGAAGAAATGAAAAATAAGCTGAAGGGCTTAAAGAAACACATAATAACAGGCAGGAGAATATGAGCTAGTAAACATGAATTAATACCTGCAAGCATTTCATCAATCAAAGCCAGAACATATTCGACTGTTTCTTCCTTAAAAATGTCACGTAAAATGGTAACAAAAACTCGAACATAAGCTGGACCATCCTGCCATGGTTTGAATATAAAGGATAGAGTTAAAAAAATTTCAAGTCCAAACAAAAACACACAGAACAGAACAGAGTAATTTGGTTTGAATACATCATCTAACAATTGTGCCCTGTAACTTTCTGGTCTATTATCATAACGCCTCAACAATTGAAGATCCGTCCCAGAGATTAGCTTTGTCATCATGTAAGTCTCCCATGGGATATCCCTCTTAAGAACCTATTTAAAAAAATATATATATATATATATAATTATAATAATAATTATAATAAGCAAGTAAGAAATGCCTAAAAAAGAAATGAGATCACCACCAACCTGCTCCGTAGTCAGTTCGGCCTGCTCCATTTCTACTGAAACAAATCAATAATAAATTAAATCTAATTCAAATTTAATAGAGAAAAACAAGTGATAAAATTAGATCAACAAAACCCTAACGAAACCAAAATATCACTTCTACTCGAAAATAATGAAATTCGAATTGCTTAGTAGAGATCTACCACTATCTCTTTTCTTTTTTGAATCCAACACTGAAAGGCAAATAATTTTAAATCTAAGGGGAAAAGAATGAGGAAACGCGATTTTAATTATGATCAAAAGAATTTTACTCTTCTAGAAAGAAAATCGTGAACACCATTACCATTACAATTGAATTGTGATAAGAGAGATCGCGTACCTCAAATTTTCGTAAATAAATGTTCTCTTCCATTGATGATGCTTGGTTTTGTGATTCGAAAGACAAGATTGTCTACATGTGTGTCTATACTGCTCCTTTGCTTCCTTTGAATCTGGACCATACACGTGGGTTGTCAACTTGATCAAACCATAAATTTGGCAACTGTACGGGTGACTCGGATATATCTGTACTCAAAACAGTTAAAAACAATGCAGTGGATAAGTAATTTTATGGGCTGGAATGGGCCTCGTGAGAGATTCTTAGGTGATTCATGACCACAGCTCTCACTTTCATGGAAATTTCAAGCTTTGGCACGGAGTAAAAACACTGTTTATTTAAAATAAATTGATTTAAAGTTTTTTTTAATTGTTTTGATATATTAATTTTTAAAATTTTAATTTTTAAAATAAATTTTAAAAAGTAAAAAAAATATTATTTTAATAAATTTATAAATAAAAATACTTTAAAAAAGAATTATTATTATAATATTAAACAATTCAGCTTTTTATGTGATTGTTGCTTAATGGACATATTCTCATGTTTAATTGTTTATTTGTTGACGAATAAATAGTGTTTTTAACTTTTCATTTTAGTTATTAGTTATTGGACATTATTTTTTTCAATCTTGTCCCTTTATATTATATTATATGTATGATACTTTATGTATTGAAAAAAAAATTTCTTTGCATTTTATTGAAAATTTAATGTAATTGATAAAATTTTATAATTAAATTAGAGATCAATTTCACAAAACAAGAATTAACTTTATTGTGTTTAAGAAAAAAAAGAATGAAAAACAAAAATAAGAAGCTAAAGGGGTTTTTTTTGTAGATTCACACACAAAAAAACACTTTCATAAAAAAAAAATCATTTTCATATTTATACTTTAAATTTTATTTGTTTTACATTTTAATTTTGAGTTTTTAGAAAATAAAGAGAAAATTGTTGGTAAATTAGGGAGGAGATAGAAAACAATTGATAAACCATATAAGTTTATCTTTAGGAGCATTTCTTTGCATGAAAAGTGGTTTTTTGAAAGCTATTTTTAAAAAACAATTGCGTTTATTTACTATTAGAAAAGTTAGTTAACGGAAAATATTTTTCAATCAAAAAAATTTGACTTTATTTTCCAGGAAATTGTTTTCTTTTTATTTTTGACAAAAAAGACTTTTCAGAAGTTGTAAAAAATTTAGAAATATTATATTATTTGCTAATTATATTAAATTCTATTCTCAAACTTTTGATTGATATATATTTTGTTTGAATCTTTTTTTTTTAATTTCATCCTTTTAAATTTGATTTAATTTGAATTTTTGTACTAACTTTGATCCTTATTTTTATAATTGTTATTTATTTTTTCCTTGTTTTTTTATTATTACTTATTTTATTTAAAATAATTTATGAAATTATAATTATAATTATTTTAATTTCATCATCTTTCAGTTCTTTTGGTTACATTTGATTTTGATTATTATTTATTTTATTTGAGATAATTTATGAAATTAGATTTTTTTTTCAATTTCATTTATATTTAACTTTTTAATTTGTAAGATTTGCTCCTCACTTTTTTAATTAACTTGAAAAAAATAAAACATTAATAAGTTATTTTCCAACTCATTTTCCATAATATAACAAAACACTGGAAAGTGTTTTCCAACTTATATTTTATAACACTACTAAACATCAAAAATAACTTATTTTTCAAGAATTTATTTTCTAAAAACACTATTTAAAAAAATATTACTTTTTAGCAAACAAAAAGACCCTTAATATTATTGAGTTCTTCTTAATAAAAGGAGTACTGTTAAGATGTTTTCGTACTTTCATCTCGTCAAAAAATAGATTGAGACCCAAAAAATATTTTTTATTCAATTTAAGTTTAAAGGGTTTTTTTTTACCAAATTTAGCAATATTTTGAGATTGAAAATAAGTTTATTTAGGTCTTTAAGATATATTTTTAGATATTTTTAAGTAAAAATAATTAAAAATAGGTTTTTAAAATTCTAAAACCCATAGTCTAATTTTCTAATCAACGCTAATGACCATAATCTTTACCGATAAATGATACATCATTTATTAATGTAAATAACACATTGTCTTTTTATTTTTTTTTAAATTAGAACATATTACATGTTAGCTTACTTGTTAAACAAGAAGAAAATGCAAGAAGGCCATAGGGAAGAGGTAATCCTTGCAAACTCATAAGGCTTTTTTGTATTAGACCAAGGTTGTAAACCCAAGGTTTAGGTTTTTTTTATATATATTTTTGAATTTTTTTAGTTTTACTTAAAATTTATTATAAATAAAATTATGTTTAAAATAGGATTCCATTAAATATCAATTGATTTTTCTTTTTTTTTCAAATAAGATTATTGTATTTTTTTTTGTATAATATTAACAATCATTTCATTAATTATCATAAATCTAATATGTAAATTTTTTTAAGCTTGTGATCATGAATAAAAAATAACAAAATGAAACAAGATTGATATTATGTTATTTTTTATTATAAAGTTTTTATAAGATTTTCTTAGATTAATTATTTTTCCTTAAATTGCTTATAAAATATCAAGACATGGTTTTAATTTTTTTGTTTGTTAAAACTTGCTCTTAAGATCATAAAAAGTTTTTTATTTATAACATAATATTTATGATAAAAAAAGGTATTTTCATTAAATAAAAATTGTTCATTAATAAGAATTGTAGTTTAGATTGAAGAGCTATTTTTTTATTTTAAATTATTAAATTTTGTACAAATATTTATTATAAATTTGTTTATTTTTAATGAAGAAATTACTAATGGAAAAAACTTGGTAGAAAAATGTATGAATAAAAAAGGAATAATTTGTTTAATAAAATGGTTTTTAAGAATTTAAATCATATTCTTTCATACAACCATCTATTTTAATTATAAAAAAATTGAATAAAAATAAATTTAAAAACTATCATATAGCCTCACTCAAGTAAATAGCTAATATTAAACCATGATCTAAAAGTGTAAAACACTAATCCTCAACTAAAAAACAATAAATTATAATAAAAAAAATTATGATTAGGGGAGAAAATCCCCGATATTATCAGTATAAATTTTAGACAAGATAAAATAATAAATTAGTACATGAAAAATTAGTATCATTGTAAACTTATTGGTAAATTGATTAAGTATCAATTGTGTAAAATAACTATTTATGTCATATTGGTTTACTGGAAAGTACTTTTTTAAAAAAAATAGCTTTCTTGAAAAATAAATTTTTGAAAAGTAAATTATTTTTACACATTTGGTAGTATTATGAAAAATAAACTGGAAAATATTTTTTAATATTTGGTTATTATTAAAAATGAGCTGAAAAATAACTTATTATTTTTTTAATATTTTATTTTAAAAAAAGTTTATCTCATATATATAGAATATTAAATATAATATTGAATCACTTACAATAAAAGAATGAGATCTAAAAAGTATAATGATAATTATTTATTATTATGTCATATATAAATATATAGCTTATTTTATAAAAGATAACTATATATGTACTATAAATATTTTAAATATAATATTATAGATATATAACCTTGTGAAATATTTCTTAAGTAAAATCTATTAATACTTTTTCATTTATATATGCTCAAAATAATTTTTTGGCAGTATTAAGAAAGCCAAATTATTTAAAAGAGTTAAATATTTAGGTGTTTTTGGTATGAATATTTTTTTAGAGATAAATAAATACAAAAATATTTTGATGGGTTTTTTTGGATAAATATTTTTTTTAAAAGGGCATGAACAATTATCCCTTTAATATATATATATATATATATCAAAACTTAATATTTATGCATGAAAATGTTTGAGCGTAAGATGCTTATATTTATTTCCTTAAATTGCTTATAAAATATCAAGACATGGTTTTAATTTTTTTGTTTGTTAAAACTTGCTCTTAAGATCATAAAAAGTTTTTTATTTATAACATAATATTTATGATAAAAAAAGGTATTTTCATTAAATAAAAATTGTTCATTAATAAGAATTGTAGTTTAGATTGAAGAGCTATTTTTTTAAAAAGCCGAATTATTTAAAAGAGTTAAATATTTAGCTGTTTTTGGTATGAATATTTTTTTAGAGATAAATAAATACAAAAATATTTTAATGGGTTTTTTTGGATAAATATTTTTTTTAAAAGGGCATGAACAATTATCCCTTTAATATATATATATATATATATCAAAACTTAATATTTATGCATGAAAATGTTTGAGCGTAAGATACTTATATTTATTTCTAATATTTTTCCTAATGACTATCATATAGCCTCACTCAAGTAAATAGATCAATATATATATATATATTAGTTCAAATTAACAATCATAAACATACTAGATCAAATAAAATAAGTAAATATACTTGTCAAATAACAAATATAGATTTTTTTATCATAGTAAAATAATTTTAACAATTAGATCTACAATAGTGTTGGTTTATAAAATTTTGAACTCAAATTTTCCTCAAATTAGCATTTTTTACTATAAAAACTTTTGCCAACATTTCATTTTAGACAAAATGATCAAAAACATCATTAAGAATGATCTCCTTAGAGCCTTTAATTTTCATCACTTCTGTATATAGTTTATTAATATCAAGTTGATTTTTTGCTTAGGCTTTGAATTACAAATGTTATATCTTCAATCTTTTTATACAACTTTTTAACACTATCATCTACATACATTTGATTTCTCTTTCTGTGTTGCCTCTTTTATGCATTAGAAGAATATGTCTCTTTACCTTTTGAAATTTCTTCATATTCCCCTTCATTTTCAATTGAAATAGATTACAATTCAGTGTTATTTTCTAGGTTGATATCAATATATGATTTGACATAATTTTCGGTTGCCATGTTTTTTTCAACAACAATTGTCATTGCTTCATACATATAAGTTTTTTGTTGAGATACTTATCATAATTGAGATGTGTCTATTCATAAAGATTAGAATATGCTATTTTTAGTTCCTTGTATAAAGTTTTGGAAACAAAAGTAAATGTAAAAATTACAAAGAGTATTCTATGTATCACACATTTACTTATTCATCATATATATCTTTTGAAACCGTAATCATCTTCAAACAATCATCTCAACCAAAACCACTTTTATTTTTAAGTTTGGCTATTATTCATCATTTTTTTCATAATTTTAAAATGATTATCCACATGCTTGACTCGCATTGCATGTTGAACTTTTGACTAATTTTTGTAGTCACCTTAATAAAAAGTTCTACTTTAAAGGTGGAAGCAAGTTTGTTTTCTTTAAGTGCCTCTTTGGCTAATATATCAAGTAGCATGTGAGATATAGGCTTAGATCATATGAAGTGCTTGCTCTTGTATTTTTTCATTCTTCATGGTACTCATATTTACAAAAATATTATAAATTTATACAAAATAAAATCATATAATATTTAGATTGAATTAATTTTATACAAAAAAAATACAATTAATAGTTAAAAGAGAATATATGAAATATATAAGAAATTATAATAAAGTCTACAAGCAATCTAAATATATAACAAAGATAATATAAACTCAAGAAAAACATAATAAAAATAAACACATATAATTAACACTTAATTACTAGTTATACTCATTCGATATGGTTGATGTAATCATTTCTCCTTTCGTTATCCACTCCTTATTCTTTACCCTCTCCTCTCATTGGCCTAAACTAATTATTCTTCTAATTGGTCACTTTCTGAAAAATTTTCTTCCATAAAAAAGTCATAAGGATCAACTCCTATTATATGATTATGAATAATACAACATGTAAGCACAACATTCACTAGTGTTTCATAAGACTAAAAAAGTTTTCCATTAATTGATTTAAAATGACTCTTAAAAATACCAAACCCTCGCTCAATAGCAGTTCTCAATAGAAAGTGTTAAAGATGAAATAACTTCTTTTTATTTTCTGATGAATGTTCTATAAATTCATTCAAGCAGTATCAAACTTCACGAAAAATGAGAAATGATTCATTTTCGAATACCATAACCAACATCACTAAGATAATATTTTCCTACAAATAAAAAATAAAACTTATTACTATCTTTATCTAATTAGATAATTTATATGTTTATTATATATAATAAATATTTAATTTATACATTCTGGAATTTTTGGATCACTAGGTCTTGATAGTGCATCATCTAAAACTCGGAAATCGTATGCACTTTTTTTCCATCTAGCTAAAACATATATAAACTTTAAATTAAAAGTTATAGCTACTTAAATATTTTATGTTGTTCCCACCTTTTGACCTCGAAACTTTCCTTGAATTTCAACAGGAACATTTGCAGGAACATAGGTATCATTAATTGCTCACACATAATCCTATATAAATATGAAAAAATAATTTATAACCTTTTCTTCTAGATATAATTAATTAATGTATAAAAATATTGGTATTGTTCTCATACCTTAAAATAATGATAGAATCTATGATTATTCATTATCTTCGCAAGAACTGTATCTCTTTGATCTTTAATAAGGTGTTTGTCTAACTTAAGAATTGTTTTTAATACAATTCTAAAGTAGCGATGGATAGTTTCAACAGACATATAGTATATGCCACTAATAAAATGAAATCTTTAGTTTCGGCCTCTAATTTATAAGAACAAAATTACTTGCTTCCTAATAGACACATTTTGAGTTGATCGTAATAGGTCATGACTTGTAAGAATATCACATAAATTATATAATACAATTGGTTTCCTATAAATTTGTTCAATGCAATATCTATCACCTCGATTCAAAATGCTATCAATATAGAATTCTCATTGAGTAATTGCATATATACATGGTTCTCTTGATATATAAATTCTATTTATTTTTCATTTAATAATAGTTATCCCTACAACTATATCAGTTATAGCTGCTTTCATACATGTTGTATGAATAATTTTACCATCCATAATAAAAAAGTGAAGTTTTCTATTAACAAAACCTGAAAATTTTAAGGGAATAAATATTCAAAAAACATATCAAATACTTACACAGTCAATACAACAAATTACGATCAAATTGACACACATTATAAATTAAAAAGTTAGAAATAAAAGGATTTGGCGATATATCATAATTATTGCAATGATATTTGATTTCATAAATAAATAAGGCTTTAAAGTGGATTACTTGTTTGACAATAGATACTGAATGATCAAGTTGGTAGTAAAGTTTGGCAGTAGCTAATGTGCACACATATGCAAACAACATGGCATAATATTATAATATGGTGAAAGTTCTCAATCCCCATATTTTATGGTTTGAAAATATAATTTTCTTGCAAATTTTACTTTATGGTAACAAACTATTTGTGCTCTTACTTACCATTATTTATTGATATAGTTCGAGATTAGTTTATTAGGAAGGGTGTCTCATCCAAACATTGTAAAGTTTTTGGGTTTTTAGTCTTGAAAATGAAAAGAAGATTCTTGTTTATGAATGCATGAAAAAAAAAAGAAGCTTTTAGACTACCAAATATTTTCCGTAGACTACCATTTATTTTCCAATAAAGAAAAAATTAATTATTCTTAATTTGGAGTTATGTATTGCAATATTAATCTCAACATTATATAACCTTATTTTTGCTTCTAACACGTATGTTTTTCCTGGTATAGAGAAACCAGATTGAGTACTTTCATGGGAAATTATGCTTAAAATTGTGATAGAAATTGTTGAAGGACTATCTTACTTGCATTCATTAGAGCACCCATTAATTTTTAAAGATATGAAGAGTATTTCAAAGATATGAAGAGTCCATTGTAGATTGTTAAAAGCAAAGACCTTTCAATTTCTTATAAGCTTTTTATAAGCATCTAAGATTGAATCAACAAGCAAATTAATAAGTAAAATCCTGAGATCCTATACAAAACAAAACATGTGATTGCTATGTTTTTTTTTTCTTCCATAAACCAAACAAAACATGAAAACACACAACAAATTAACAAGATTACAAGATTTATGCCACAATCACAATTATAAATCCAAACAAAAAAGGGGAAAACAAAATGCAGATAATAAAGAAACATTTGAGGAAAATGGTTACCTAAAATAAGATGCTTCAATGTTTCAATGGAGATTGATGCAGATAACAAAGAATAAAAATGGAATTATTATGATGATTTTTTTGTTCCATTAAATAAATTTGAGAGAGAGAGAGAGAGAGAGAGATTTGCAACAGCCATATAATTTATTTATTTTTGTAGAGATTTCCATTAAAATTATTTGAGACAGAGAGGGAGAGATTTTGTTTTAGTGTCCGTAAGTTAAAACGAGATATTTCTTTGTAAGGAAAGAGAAGTGTTTTTTTAAAATAAGAAAAGAAATATCCTTTTCAGGTGTTAATGTTTAACTTTTCCTTTAACTAACTTTCCATAAGTTTACCAAATATAGAAAAGTGAGGAAAATATAGAAAAGTGTTTTTCTTAAAACAACTAAGGTCTTAAAAAGAAAATCATTGTGAATTGGGGGGGAATCCTTGGAAAAATTAAATGTAACTCCAAATAAATGAATATATGAATTTGCACATAATAATATTATTATTGATCATTAATGTAAACATGTGTTTTATTATGTTAATTTTTATTGAAAATAATGAAAGATCTGAAGAAAATTTATTATGATTAAAGATAAATTTTTTTAAAAAAGTATTATTAATACTAAATTCAATAAATCTGGACTCAGCAAGTACTCAAGTTGAGATTTTTTAAATTTAAATTATTATACTGAGTTTCATAACCATATTAAATTTTTTTAAATAATCTAGATATTATTTTTTCACATTCATTTTTTTTAATCAAAATCACAATAATATGCTAGTTATTGCTATATCTCCAACATATAAATATCCTTAAAACAAACTAGTTATTCTCTCCATTTATTTCTCTAAAATCATGAGTTATTCTCAATCCTTTATTCTTTTCCCTAAGTTCATGCCTAGAGATAGTGTGATCTTCTCTATTGCAAATAGTAGGTTTTTTCTAACATGTCTTCCTAGAACAATTTAATTATATATTTTAATTTTTTATTGTCAAATTGAACTTTATTTTATATGCTTTAATTTGACCATATCAAACTTCATATAAAATTATTCATATATTAAATATGAAATGCTTTAATTCAATAAATATTCATTCAAGATTTTTCATTTATGAAAATTCCGCTATTTTCTTATAGGAAGAGATTTCAAATTACTGAATTTAATTTGTTCTTTAAGGAGAAAAACAGAAAGAAAGAGAGAGAAAGGGGCCGGCGAAACGGTTAAAGATAGACACACGTACGGATAATCTTTTGTGTTCGCCAATTTGGCTGTGCCTCATTGTTTTTGGGGAGAAGAAGGTTTGATTAAGGTTTCTGTGGATGGAGATAAACCCATCTTCTTCTCCATCCTCAACAAACCCCTCAAGAATACTATAGCAGTAGGAGTAGAAAAACCCATCAAAAATTTATTTGCTTTTAAAATAATGTCATCTTTCTCTCTTGTATCTCCTCCAACCATCCCTCATCCTCACATCATAACCAGACACCCACCAACTCCTTCTTCTCCTATTTGCTCTCTTTATCGCAGCCCTTTATGTCTACATGCCCACAACACCACACCAACCAATCTATCTACTCCTTATGGACCGATACAGACCTCTAAACTTGATACTATGGCCAAAACCTCACGTGGGTCTTTTAGGATTTCTTCTCTTTCCAACATTGAAAGAGAATTAGGGACTGGAAGCCAAGATGACGAAGAAGAAGAAATAGAAGGCGTGAGTCCAACTTCTGTTTTGCCTGACAGATGGGATGTTTTGGGTCTTGGTCAAGCTATGGTATTTCTTTCTTTCCTTCCCTTTTGCTTTTCTTGAATTTTATTTCCTTTTAGTTTCTACTCCTTGTTCAGTTGCTCAGTGGATGTTGGTGGATAGACAAAGATATGATTTTTTTTTAAGGTTATGCTCTGTGTTATTTGTTAAACAAATTTTGTTTTGCTTATATATCAAACAATTGATGAATGCAAATGGGAGAGAAGAGAAAACATAGTTGCGTGGTAGGTAGAATATGAATTTTTGGGGTGGTTTAGGTTTTATACGGGATGACTCTGTATTTCTATTAGTAAAGCATGCTTTGCCGTTTTCTTGCTATTACTGAATATACCGCTTTGATAAGAGATGATGGAAGCAACCACATTACCAGGATTCTGTAACAAGTTAATTTGTGTATCTTTGCTGTAGTTATGGTGTCTTTTTTAGCTATAATATCCATCGGCATTGTTGTTGTATTATTTCATGGCAATATGGAGTAGTTCTTGACTTCCTAAATGTTTGATTCTTTGATTTCGACTTTAACTTTCCTCTATGTTTTTCTGCTCTCTATATTCTGGGATGAGAGAATCTATTATTTCTGACACTTTGTATCTTTAGGTGGATTTCTCTGGCACTGTTGATGATGAATTTTTGAAAAGATTAGGATTAGAGAAGGGAACAAGGAAGGTTGTGAACCATGAGGAGAGGGGTAGAGTTTTGCGGGCCATGGACGGTTGCAGCTACAAGGCAGCTGCTGGTGGATCTCTTTCAAACAGCTTGGTAGCCCTGGCAAGGCTTGGTTGTAAATCTGTAGGAGGCCCTGCCCTAAACGTAGCCATGGCAGGCAGTGTAGGGAGCGATCCATTGGGAGGCTTCTACAGGTTGAAGTTTAATAACTTGTTTTCATTTCTTCTCTCATTTTTTTGCATTTGAAAGTACATGAACGAAAGCCAGAATTGAGGTTTCTTATTGTTGGTTACTTCTTTAAAAGCATGATAAATGTTTTTCTTGTTCTTTTTTTGTTTTAATTTTTAATTCACTAGTGGAAAATATCTTGTCGAACAGCTGATATGTGCACTGCATATGCTTATTGATAAAGTTGTATGTAATTGGTGAGCTTTGCCTTTAAATGTTAGCATTGATTCACATGATTTTAGGTGACTTTGCTTAGTTACTTAGAGAGCTGAGCAAGTTTTTCATCCTTTCCCAATTCTGTTTAGCTCTGGAATCTGGTGAATGGTAATTATCAAACGTCTATGTTCCTTTGAAAGAATGTGGTTTTCAATCTGTTTACCTGTTAAGTTCTTGTCAACATTATTCTCCTTTTAGAGAAGAAATAAGATTTAGTTGCTGGTCTGGCATTTATGTTACCATTGGATTTGCATTTGCTTTTGTATGGTTATGATTGCTGGATTTGGGGAACGTGAAAACTTAAGGTGCTCAAATCCATGTGGTGGGACAACTATATGAATAGAATATAAAACACTTTCTTGGCATTGGAGACCTTCCATTTTCTGTGTCTATTGAAGATGGTCAAAACTTGTATGTCCCTCTCCAGCAAGAAGATATTAGGTGAGCTTGGCTCAGCGCGAGCCACCAATGATTGTGGGACCCACCACTTTGTGACTTTGGGCTCATGCAATAATTTATCCTTTTCAGGTTTCAGCCCATAACTGTTGAGAGTTCATTTGAGTGTTTTGAATCTTCATATTTAGATATTTATGGGATATAATTCGAGGTCAAATAGGCTATGAGTGAAAGTGTTCAATTTTCTTTTGTACCAATTGGCAAGCTAAAGTTTACTATGATGATGACAAAGGTTCATAGATAAAATTATACAAAGTTATTTCTGGAGACAATATTTTTTTTTTTTAAAAAAAGAACCAGAGAAAATGACTGTCTGGAGCAACACTAATATTTAACCAAAACTGGAGAGTTGGCAAATATTTTTATGCATTGTTTCTCATCTTGCTTATATAATGGAGCAAAAGATGAAGCAGAGCTTTGAGTCTATGAAGCTAGTAGAGCTCTTAAGCTAAATAGAAGCAATGAAACTTTGTCCATGTAAGTTGTATAATAGGAGAGTCCCTAGTTTCTTCCATTTTAAATACATATACAGGATGTTAAGTTGGATGTTTTTTTTTCTACAGATGATGCACACATATAATTATTAACATATCCGTGTAAATGTGTTTGTTATCACCAAACATGGGAAGACAAATGATAAATCCTTCACACTGTTTGGGTGGGAAGGTTTGAGGAGGAAGGAAAAGGAGTGAGCCTTCCAATTGCAATGAATCGACAATGGGTGATTACAGTTTTTAAGTCCTAACCTTGGGAAGTTGGCATGTGCTAGCCAGTGCTTCAAATGATGTCTATCTTGTCACTTCATCTAGATCAAAAGGTGCTTTTGTTTTTAAAGTAAAATAAAATAAAATAAAATTTGCTAACCCTGCTTTTTTAAATCCATCTGGATATTGGTTCATCCTTGGTAATTGACCTGTCATAGTTTGATTTGAACTATTTGATACTTGTTATGGAATTTATATATTGATCTGATGTGTTTCAATATCTTCTCCTTCGATTTGTTTCATAGATCAAAATTACAGAGGGCAAATGTGAATTTTCTCTCTGAACCTCTGAAAGATGGGACAACAGGAACAGTTATAGTTCTCACAACCCCTGATGCACAGCGAACCATGCTTGCATATCAGGTAAATTCTGTTTTAGAAGGGTAAGATTTGTGATAAATCCTGATTCTCGAGTGCGGTTTCTTTTTGAAGATTTATAGTTTCTGTCTTTCTCTAAAAATCAACTTTTGCTCAGTGCTTACCAGAGGAATAAATAAATAAATAAATAAAAGGTTTACAGTTGGTGCTTCTAGTTGTTAAGTTGCAGACACCTTCAGAAGATTCTTTGCCACAGTAGGTAAGGATTATGCATGGGGCATGCTGCTTCCCGAATGACATGTGTTTCCTGAAACTATATTAGCTGATCACAAGTTTTGTCCTGCATGTGCAGCTATACACAGTCCATTATTTCTGTAAAAATATATAAATTCTGCTTCATTCTATGTAAGATTTGTGTTGCTGGAAAATGAACTACTCATATATGGTGAATACGCTTGTTATATTTCTTTGTTGGCTCAAAAATACTTACTGAATTAACTGAAAGTTGAAAGCAGGTACCAAACCTGGATAAGTCTTTGCCCAATTTGTAGAATAATTTCCTAGATAAATTTCTTGATTTCAAGAATATGCTGGCCATTCTAGTGGTTGCTGTCTTATTTTTATCGAATATCACTGACTTGAGTTGCACATGGTTATTGTAGTTTTTATTCTCTAGGAATGGCTCACATGACTGAATCAGTAATTGTACAAGTCACATAATTTGTAATTTTGAAATGAAAATAATCTTGGGGTTAGAAATTGGAGGAGATAAAGAAATTTTCTTCTTTCTGTACTAAACTTTCAAGGGCAATGACACAGATTCAAATTGGACATGTTAATATCATCTGTCTTGCCATATATCTTTGTGGTTTGTGCGTGATTCCTTTCTGGATTGTTTTTTTTTTTTTTTTTCCAGTTGATGAACCCCATTACATATTGGGAGTATTAGCTAGTCTGCATGCTGAGTTTATTGACTGTTGTATGTGGTCTTTGCAATTAAAGGCCAAATAAAATTACATTAAATTATATGCCAGGTTGCTTTATCATTTGGAATATGAGCTGACCCCTAACATATTGGCATCTTTTAGGGTACATCTTCAACTGTTAACTATGATCCATGCTTGGCCAGCATAATTCCCAAGACGAAGATACTGGTAGTTGAAGGCTATTTATTTGAACTTCCTGATACAATTAAAACAATTTCAAAAGCATGTGAAGAAGCACGCAGGAGTGGTGCGCTGGTTGCAATTACAGCATCAGATGTGTCCTGCATTGAAAGACACTATGATGATTTCTGGTAAGATTGTTGCTTGCTTTACAAGAACAAAAAAATATTTTATTTCGTTTCTGAATTTCATTTTTGTCTCATTAGATAGTTTATAGGCGAGATTTTACTTGAAAGAATTTTTCTTGGCAAGTCAACATTATAGAAGTAATTTTGAGAATGTTTGTTGAAAAGAAACACCTTGGTGTTCAATATGCTTTCTTTCATGCTGGAAAAACTTCTTTCAATTTCAGTGGAGTTTGAAGTGATGAACATCCAAAACATGATGTTTTTAACACTACAATTTTGTGAAATAAGCCTTCTAGAAAGAGTTACCAGTTCCCATCCTGACAATGGTCTCTTTGGCCCGAAATGCTGCAGAATAACTATTCAGGTAATTTAGGGTCTTCCCACAGATAGAACAGAACTGCCAGACACTCGGTCATTGGGGCATAACTAAACTACTATTTATCCTTCTATAGAAAGTCATGTAACTCGTCTCTTTTAATTCAAGTGATGAAGATGAATATCCCACTCCTTCATGCATTTGCTAAAAGCTAGGTTATGGAGGGGAGTTGTCATAACGGAGGGGAACAACCTTGTGTGTTTGGTCTTATTATCTCCTAACTTTTGAAGTTTCCACCACCATGCTAAATCCTTTTAGTTTGTGAGTGAAATCGCTAGCCAAACCTTGAATCGTGTCTAGTGACATTCTGTTTGATGCATAAATTCTTTCACTTTTGGAAGAACTTAAGCTACCAAGTTCATTTCTTTAAACCCTCAAGTTTAGAAATCCAATTGCTTATGAAATGTAAAATAATTACTAGCAAGGCCATCGAAAGATATTTCAAGTTTGTCAAGAACTTTCAGTTTGATTTCTGTTTTCTGCTTCATGGTCTGAGGCATGAAAATGAAAATTCATTGTTGTTCATCCATCAACAGGATTGCTTTGTGCAGTTATTTCTACTGCTGAATTTGGTGAATCATTCTCTTCATTAATTTCATTGGATGGAGACTTGTTAGTTCATTCAATGAAACTTGGTAATAGTGAGGAGACTCTCCCTCCTTGTAACTTAAATGATGTCCCATTGAAGCATTCTTTCCCTCCTTGTCTTGTTCAGGGAAATTGCTGGAAACTGTGCCGATGTGGTGTTTGCAAACAGTGATGAAGCAAGAGCTTTATGTAATATTACTGCAAAGGATAGCTCAATTTCAGCTACAAGGTATCTTAGTCATTTTGTACCCTTGGTCTCGGTCACTGATGGGCATAGAGGATCCTATATTGGTGTAAAAGGAGAAGCTGTATATATCCCTCCTTCACCATGTGCACCTGTCGACACTTGTGGTGCTGGGGATGCATATGCATCTGGCATTTTGTATGGTATCCTACGGGGTGTGTCTGATTTGAGAGCAATGGGTACATTAGCAGCTCGAGTTGCAGCCACAGTTGTTGGACAACAAGGAACTCGGCTTAAAGTTCAGGATGCTGTTGAGCTAGTGGAGTCTTTTGCATTGCATTTTGAGCACTCTGCAATTGGTTCAGATATCGGTTCTGATCATATTTCCAGCTTGTAACATGGCCCGCCGGTGGTTATGCTACCTCTCAATTCTTTTACTTTACTGCACTCTTTTGTGCTTAGCCTTGACCTGTACATTATAACATTAATATGCATTGGGTATACTGGCAGTAAATTTGCTGAAGGCATTCATTTTAAGGATTTTTTGAGTGTCTATATTCGCTCTGTTTTTTCCTTTTTTCATCGACAACGTTCCGAAACAGAAAGGGCAGGACAGGATTGATTATACTGGACTGATTATTGAGGATTCAACACCCAATTCAGACATGTTCGGTTTTGGACAGGATGAATACGATACTCAAATGTGTTCTAAAGTCGCAGGATCCGACCTTTTTGTGTAGCTGTTACCATTTTTATACTTTCAGGATTTAACCAATAACGAGGCGACAGCTCCCACCTATGAATCATACGAACTTAGATTTCACAAAGGGAAGAATTAAATCAAAAGAATGTCAAATAAGATACCAGGGTTTTAAGAAATTCCCAAAAAATCAAAAAGTTTAAAACCACATATAAAAGTGATAAGTAAATTGTGAAGAAAGATAAGGCATAAAGATAGAAAACTTGAAAGATAAATATAAATTGTAAAGAAAAATAAAGGTAGAAAACTTGAAAGATATATTGTAGAGAAAAATGTGTAACGGGGATAGGTTATTTTTTCTAGTAAATGAATGAATTATTTATATTGTTATTTAAGTTGAATTACAACTCTAGGCAGATGATATTTTGATTAGAAAAGAATTGATAATTATAATCCTAAAATAGTTTGGACTAAATCTAATTGTAGTATAATCTCTCATTTTCTTAAACTATTGATGAGCTAATATTATTTGACTAAATATTTTTGTTCTTTAAAAGAACCCAAGTTTGTAATTAGCTGATATCCAATCAAACATGGATTTAATTAAATGCCACATCCAATAAATTTAGGCTTCGGCTTAAACGTAAGCTAAATTCAAGGAATTATGAGTTTGGTAAAGTATTAGACTCAATATATTTGGATTGACCGTGAACTGAACTTAAGAAATCACAGGTCTAAAAAAATTTTATATCCAATATATATCAGGCTCAACCATGAGCTAAGCCTAAAAAAACATGTGTCTGGAAAAATACAAGACCCAATATACTTTGGCTCAACCATGAGATGAGCCAAAGGAACAATGAATTTGGAAAAACACTAGACTTAATGTATTTAGGTTTATTCACGAGTTGAACCTAAGGAATTGTGGATCTAACTTGTTAGATCCAATACACTTGGGTTAAGTCGTGAGCTGAGCCTAATAAACTATGGGCACGACAAGTTAACATAGCTAATACACTAGGGGCTTGATTATCAGCTGAACCCCGAGGAAATATGAGTTTGGTAAATTGCTAGACCCAATATACTTGGCCTCAGCTGTGAGCTAAACCCAAGGAATTGCAGGTCTAGCAAGTTGCCAGACCTAATATAAATATCCCCTGAACCTTTTAGGTAAATGGTTCACTTTTTTACCCACTTTATGTATGTTAGTTCTTAGAACATTAATCACATAAAAATAAAAACAAACATTCTTGTACTTGAAATTTAAGTCTATTTCTTTTATTTATTATCATTCATACTTAAAGTTACTAACTTATCATTTAAGGGTCTTTAAATCCCAATGATAGAGATTATTTTGTAAGTACCATGACTTGTATCATCAATTTCATACTTCATGGGCTAAGAAGAAATGAATATTGACATGAATATTTAATTAACCACTATCTAAACACAAAATAACCTCATTCTTGAGCATATTGAATTTTGAGATATCATTAATTAGCATTGTTTGTAGGAAGCGCTTTAAAAAAGGCATTCATTATCATACTATTTTTGTTAAGATTCCTATTTATTATCAATAATAGACATTCACGACACTCTTGGGATAGAACATGTAACTGATCTCCCTACCACAACAAATGCTCCTGCATAACCAACCCTTTAACAACTTATTGATCATATGCTATTCCTCATCCAAGTAATGTTGGCGAATCAACAAGTGAAAAAAAAACACACTCAACAAGTTTAGGAACCACCTAAATAAGCCGCCATATCCTCCTTACCATCTTCACATCATAAGATCACACCTAGCGCCTATAAATGATTACACTACGTAAATGAATGTGAGAAGAATGAATCTATAAAACATTTTCAACTTTAGAGGTCATTAAACCATTTCAAAAATTATACATGCCCTTATAACACTTGAGCACGCAACGGATATTCAAAGCATCTATTTGTTATCATGGGAAAGAGGCTAGCTATAAATCCTGATTTTTCATGTTAAAAACCTTAAGTTACCTAAAATGTTATTGGCAAATGAGTGGAAAGCAACCTCAAAAGGAATACATGCAAGAGGAGCCTTACACTTGTATACCATCAAAGTAAGGATTGTTCCATATTGAGACAAGTGATGAACACTTGTATTAACAATTGAGGAGTGGATGTCAAAAAGTCCAAGAAAATGGTTAGAAATTGTTTAAGGATGTTCACAAATACAAAGATTAAAATTTGACAGTATATATTGGACTAGTAGAAGCTCCAACTGACAGATAAAATTTAATTTGAGGAAGAAATGTTCAAAATTAGATGTTTATTGGACTAAATTAAATTTATTAAAGATTTGATTGAGTTTATGAAGGGTTTGATTGAAAGAAAATTGGATTTTGAAGTCAATTTCTTTATGCAATAAACTTTGAGCCTTGTGAGTTTTCTTTTTACCCTGAACGCGCGAAGCAAAGGAAGAAGAAGATTTTTCTTTCTTTGTTTTCCACCACCTTTTCTTTCAAAAAGACATCAACCAAGAACCTCCACTTGCCCGAAGCTTTCTACGTGTTGGAGAAAAGGGAGGAGATGTGTCCTTTGAATGGTGGAGGGGAGGCTGTATAGTGGCCACCCCATCCATATCTTTCCCTTATTTTTTCCTATAAATATATGGTAGATGAGGATAAAAGGAGAGAGGATAAGAGGGGCTAGAAGAATAAAAGAAAAAAAAAAAGAAGACCTAAAGAGGAAGAAAGAAAGGAAGAATAGAAAAAAAAAACAGAGAGAAAGAAAACAGGAGGAAGAAACAGGGAGAACCGTCCACCGCCATCGATAACAGTGCCGCTTGGAACCATTACCACTGCGCTGCCCCGACCCCCCCCACAATAACCACTGCAGGTCATTTCCCCAGCCTCTCTATTTTTCCTTCTCCTTCTTCTCTATTTCGTCTCCCTTTGCTTTCATTTACATGTAGAATGTAAGCAATTCATGTTCTGTAGCAAAATAAAAATAATTAGCAGGTTACTGTGCTATGCACAGTAACCATCTAATTATAATTTTTGGGCCAGTGATGGCCCATTTTTATGTTAGGCCGGTGCTAGCCCATTTTCTTTATGTTGAGTCGGTGTTGACCCATTTGTATTTTGGGTCAATACTGGCTCATTCCAATTAAAAATATTTAAAAAAACATTAATGATTTTCTCATATTTTTATTTGTATTTTGGGTCAATACTGGCTCATTTCAATTAAAAATATTTAAAAAACAATTAGTGATTTTATCATGTTTTTTTTATCCATTTTGGTTAATATCGATTTATATTTTTGCTCCGTAAAGATACAAAGCTGGTATTAAAATCCTCGTTTTTCATCAAAACTTCTAAAATAATTTTTTTAAAATTTTTTTGTGTGGATACGGCCAAGTAACTTAAAGCTAAAAAATCATATTGTGTTTTTCATACATAAAAAAATATATTTTAGTATGTATTTTGGCTTTAATAATCAATTTATTAAAGCTATGAGAACTTTGACCAAAATTTCAAAAATAACAAAAATTTTATTTTGTTTGTGTTTTAGTATCCAGGGTACGACATTACATGTAATATGTATTTTGAATATTAATTTTTTTGGATGTCAGAATGGTTAGATTTTACCCCATTAAAAGTAAGAACCTCTTTATTGAGGAGGGTTTTTCTTGAATCTTAGACTGACAGGACCAACAATTAGAAAATGCGACCAAACCTTATATTTTGATAAGACAAATAAAACAATGTAGCTTACCTTAAGTATGGTGTATTTGGGATACTAATACCTTCCTTTTACGCAACCAGTCTCTATACCTAATCTTTGAGACCAATTAGGGTTCCTAGTGACCAAAATACTAGGTAGCGACTTCCATTCTATTTTTACTGATAAGAGACAAGAATTCCATGTCTCTCCACATTTGCTAGATAGACTTTTACATTTTTCTAGAGGGTGGATGGTTCACTGTGACGTCGCACACGTGTTATAGTAGCCATGCCATGTGTAAGATCATCCTCATAACTTTCAAGGGGTTGATATGTGTAAACAACTTGCAGTGAAGCTCTATTACAAGCTCTAGTGATCACTGTCCTAAACTAGTAACATGATTCAGTATAAAAATCTTAGCATGGAAGAGTTCCACTGAACTCTTTAGGGTCACTTAGAAAAATGACAAGTCCACATGAGTATACCTAAAAAGGTTTAATGAGAAAATACTCAAGGTTAAATAACTAATTGAGCTTGTGACTTTTGAAGCGCTAATTAGTGGAGTGAAGGGAAAAGCTCTATGAAAATAATTGTATGCTTTATCAAACAAAAGGTTGTTGAAAGTGAAGCAAGCTATGAAAAATTATATTTTGGTAGGTGACTTTAAGAAGGTGAAGGAGTGGCCATAATATGAGAGAATCAAGTAACTTCAAGAAAATATACCTCTACTTATTGAAGAATTGAGGGATGTCCCTTTTGAAAAAGATGAATATATCGCCATGAAAGTGGGCTTCACCATGACACTAGCATACTAACAATCATTGGTAGAGCTCCTTCATATCTAAAGGTTCAATTTTGCAACATATAATTTTGACATACCATGAATTAGTTCTGAAATTGCAACTCACCATTTAAAGGTGGTTCCAACTGTTCATCAAGTTTGTTAGAAGAAGAGGAATTCTAAGGATGAATGATGAAAAACAATAAAATAAAAGATAGATAAGCTCATGGCTTCTGCCTATGTTAGGAAAATAATGCAACCCACCTAGTTAGCGAATGTGGTGATGGTTAAGAAAAAAACAAGTGGCAGATGTTTGTTGACTTTACAGATTTGAACAAAGTTTGTCCAAAATATAATTATCTTCTCCCCAAGATTGACTATTTGGTTAATCACACTGCATATTTTAAATATTTGAGCTTCTTAGATGCTAATTTTAGGTATTATCAAATTCCTATGCACCATGATGACGAGGAAAAAAAAACAACCTCTATAATTAAAAATGGAACTTATTGTTATAGAGCAATGCCATTTAGACTGAAGAATAGTAAAGCTATTTACCAATAAATAGTTAATTAGATATTCAAGAATTGACTTGGAAAATATATGGAGGGATATGTTGATGATATATTAGTAAATAACATGACCTTTGAGCAATATCTCTTAAAACTAGAAGTTTTCTCTGTATTAAGCCATAACTAGATGAAACTTAATCCTTCTAAGCATGTCTTTGCCATTAAAGGAGAAAAATTTGTTGATTTTCTAGTGAGCTCTAAGGGAATTGAGTCAAATCCAAAAAAAAAAAATTAATCCTACTAAATATGACTCTTCTTGGATTGTGAAGGAAGTTCAAAATCTTACAAGGAGATTGACTGCCCTCAATCGATTCATAGCTTGACCGAGGGAGTGCACCTTGCAATTCTTCAAGACCTTGAGAAACATAACCAACTTTTAGTGGATTGTAGATTGTAAGGAAGTTTTTAATGAGGTCAAGATTCATCTTCCATCTTTTAAGATCTTGTCTCTAACTAAGAAAAAATGAAAGAGGTGGCGAATTCAACAATAAATGATGTTATGGTAAGGAAGGATGAAGGCACGTAACATCCAATTTATTATTCTAGCTAAACTTTTTATCATTTATATTTTTTTTATGTAACCATTTATTTTATTTATATTTTGGGATTATTACTTAAAGTTTTTAATAATCAAAATATTAGGTAATTATTTTATCTATTTTTTACCAATAAAAATAAAGAATTTTATATTTTTTTCTTTCACATCATTACAAAGATCCGATTTAAAAGGTATAACTACAGTAAAAAGATTGATGTTTTTTACTCCAGTATATCTCAATTATATACGACTTCGAGTCCACAGTGATATAATTTTTTTTCCTGAATTTCACAACTGTTATTTTCTTTATTTATAATAATACATTCATGAATCGACAAAAAGTACACATGCTAGGTCTTTCTCTATTTACAATTTGCCCACCACCAACCCCCGAGAAAGGAAACCACCATCCATCGTTATTTTATTATACAAATCATTAAGATATTTATTTATTTATCCTTTAGTAGCTGTTATCATCCATGAACAGTGATATAATTTTTTTTCCTGAATTTCACAACTGTTATTTTCTTTATTTATAATAATACATTCATGAATCGACAAAAAGTACACATGCTAGGTCTTTCTCTATTTACAATTTGCCCACCACCAACCCCCAAGGAAAGGAAACCACCATCCATCGTTATTTTATTATACAAATTATTAAGGTATTTATTTATTTATTTAGCCTTTAGTAGCTGTTATCATCCATGAACGTCATCTTTTCTTTTGGTTTTTGAAAATCTTTTACCGTTTTATTAAACAAATTAAGTAACTCATCGATCTGTAATTTAGCTCTTATTAAATTAGATCATCATTTTTTTTATTATAAAAAAGATCGTAATTTAGGTTAGGTTAGGTTTAGTAACCCAAGCCTTTTACGGACAAAGTACGAGGCAATGAAAATAGCTGGTTAGGAAGTAAGAGAGAAGTACAATTATTGGAGTTAATGGTACACGTGGTATTTAAACAAAAGGATCATGACTCATGATATTGACGACGGCGACAAGGGCGGCGTTTATCGCGTCCCTTTCCCAAGAGTTTCGCTTGACCGGTGATACCGGTGAGGAAGGACAGAGTACGTGTCATTATCAGTAATTTCCACAGATTGCAAGCAAGCCCTTCTCGCTCGTGACTCTCCAGTAACTTTCCTCCTATCTTCATAATACGAGGTGGTAAAATATTATTGTGCTTTTAAATAAATAAATAAATAAAAACATTTGATTTTGCCCTAATCTAAATACACTGGCAGGTGTATAAAAGATTTCTATACATTAAAAACCAACATAAAATAGAAACCATATATTTCCATGCATGTAATTTAAAAAAGTCTTCAACCAAGAGCTTCAAATCAAATTTTCCTGTAATACGTTTATTATTTATTATTTAATCAATTGAAATTTTATATCATAATTGAACAATTTTAGAAAGCAAATTAAACACAAAGTAAATTTAGGGTTTTCCCTTTTTTTATAAAAAAAACAATATATATATATATGGACTCCACGTTCGTAAAAAAAAAAATATATATATATATATATATATATATATATATATATATATGGACTCCACATTCGTTTCTTCTTCTTCTTTTTAAACAGTATAAAACCAACATTTACATATTGGAATTGCCAAGAGGTACGCACCCAAAACACGAAAAATACTACTAATCTTTCACACACACTTATATATATATATATATATATATATATATGTTAACATCACTAACTTCTTTTGCTTTCCGCCCATCCTGTTCATTCCAATCTCTCTCTAGATCACTTATTTCTTTTGATCTGTATAAACACAAACTACAATGAGTGCACAACACCGGCCTCTTGGCACAAAGGCTCAGATGTTTACAACTTTGTGACATAAAGAGAGAGTTATGATTTTTGATCACTACTATACATATTGACATATATTTTGTTGTTGTCTTCACTAGTATTCTATGATGAATCGTCCCATTGGAGATCTCTGTGGAACTCCCTTTCTTCTCTTGGTAGTCCTATAATTCACCGCAGTTGGCGGTGGGGTTGAGGGTGTAAAGCTTTGTGCTTTGCTTTTAGCACTTTCGTTGCTAGTGCCAGCCATTGATTTTTCAGTGTCTGGACCATCCATCTCCTTGTACCTTTTCTTCTTCCTGAAATTCTCTGATGTCCCAACAATCTGGAATTTTTATAATTTACGGAACTATGCAATTAAAATCAGCAGCACAACAATGAACATTAGAAGAAGAATACCAGAAGGACCTTTTTAAAAGGAAAAGCTAGACTGTTCAAGGCTTATTTGAGTTACTCATCAACAAAATAAACGAATGCTCCACATATAAATAAACAGTGGTAGCTTAAATGCTTAGCCATTCTCCTAAAAAACAAAGAAAAAAAAGAAAAGTTTTTATCTTTTCCCAAAACTAAAGAATTTGATTAAAATTTGGTTGAAAGAAATAATATATAAGAAATTGTTTCTCTCAATAATAAATGCATGCTCTCATTTTCAGTTGAAAACAAATAAAAACACGGGTGGGATATATATATATATATATATATGCGCATTACCTTGCAAGCAAGAGAGCAGAAACTGAATGAATCAAGGAGGCTGCGCTCACAGACATGGCAAGTTTTGGTAACACCTTTACCAGGTCTAGGCTGAGGCCTCTCATTCAAGAACACAATCTTTGCACTGTTGATGATGTAGGTCTGGACCTCTGTTATGTCCAAGTATTTCTGAATTTCAGACACCCTAATCACATCATGGTAAGATGACCTCCTTATCTACAACAACAGAGTGACTCGATTAAACTATAACAGAGAAATCATGCGCCAGTTGCCTTTTTCGAAAAAAAAAAAACAACAAAAGGGCCATGGATTTGGGATTGAACCACCAAAGATCAGGCTGATGTCATTCATGAAAACAACACAAAATCCTTTACTCTTGCACATAGATACCTGAATAGCTCTATGGTCTTTGTGGTGTGAGAGACAAACAGAACAAAGGGCACCGTTCATGCAATCCAAGCAATACATATTGCATTCACTCTTGTGAGCATCAGCATGAAGCTTGCATTGAACAAAGAAGCTTGTTTCAAGAAGTGGATGCAGCCATGGTGGCCACTTGATATCTTCTTTATGATCATCAGCATAATCTGCACTACCACCTCCCTGTAAAAATACTCAACACAAAATTAACACACAAACAATAGATATATCATTGCAATCAAGAAATAAAACACAAAACATATTAAGAGCAACCAAGAAAGATTACAAATGTGAGCTAAATAATTACAACTACCATGATTCTTCTGATGTTGGGTTTGATTTCTCTCACAGTGGTGCTTTCTTGGTCATTAATGATCATCTAAAGGCAATCTTGAAGAAGGAAAAGAGAGCCTTTTCTTACAGAAAAGATAGATGGGGAAAGGAGGTGGGGTATTTGCTTGAAGTGGGTGGGTGGTTGATGGATGGGGTGTTGGAGGTGATTATCTTTGGCTTAAAAGTCTACCACCGAACCTGTATATCCGAACCTAAGCCAAAAACTAGATGCGTTAGGTCCAAGGAAATAACCATTAATTCTTCCCCTTTTCTTTTCTAGTTCCTCCTCTCTAATTATCTTCCTATATTGTTCTTCGTTGGACTTTGTGATTTGAAAATTAAGCTTCTTGTATTTTTGCCTGGACGTTATAGTTTTTGGCAACACTTGACGGAGGTGTGTGTTCTCGTCTTTGAAAGGTACGTGGAAGGTGGTGGTCTTTACACATGGAGAAGTTGGTGATTCAGCAAAACTAGAAAGATGCTAAACAATTGTATGTGTTGGACACTCATTTTCTAAGTACTTACATCTTAGAAGACTCATGAATGTCTAAAAACATTCATGCCCAAGGAAATAACCTATGATAACAACCAAAAATTAATTGGTTAGTTTATCCTAGGTGAATGTCTAAAAAAATAATTTCAACGTGAAAGTCATCAATCTAAAATAACATTTGAAATTAGTTTATATATTCAAGGTAGGTTTATAAAAGTGTATTTTTAATATAAAAGTCATTAACATTAAAATAATAACAAAAAAAATAATTTATTTATCTTAAGTGAACTTATAAAGATAAATTTTTAACATAAAAGCCACTAACCTAAAATAAATATCCAAAAAAGTTTATTTATCCTTGATGGACTTGTAAAAATATATTTTTAAAGTTATTTATCAACCTAAAACAACGATCAAAATTAATTTATTTATTCTAGATGGACTTGTAAAAATTGACAGGGTAATTTGTATTCTGCATGGTGGTGAGGTGGGACTTTGGTAGTTCCATCTTACGTGCAATAAGGGGACTTTATGGATGATGTTAGGCACAACATAAAAAGAAATTTGATGGATTCGTTTGCTGATTAGCTACCCCAAGTAGTTGGAATTGTACGTATACTTTTTCCAATTCAATCCTCTAATTACCTCGACGCTATCTCATTATTATGAATGGATACAAAGATGCTGCCTTCATGCTTCGTAGAGGAAAAATGCTAATGCTTTATAATTAACCAGGCTTGAGGTACAGTAAGAACAACTACCATTCAGAGCTACTGCATGTACCTTGATCGATCGATATTTACTTGTCATGGATATATTTGAAGGGGATGATGGTTCCTGAAGTCACTGAAACGTGCACGATTCACACCTTTTTTCCCCCCTTCAAAACTGGTCTAACGAGCACAACAAGCTTTGGGGAGAGTCCACAAGCTATATATATCTTGAGAGAGAAGCGTTGAAAAGCCTCATCTTCAAGTGTGATATATAGTGGGAAAGCTTCTAGCTCGAACAGGCACCCTCTTGGGTTCAAGATTCACATTTAAATTCAAGAGTCTTTCATGGACTCAAAATTTCTATTCCTATGTCCTTCATGGTTCAACATTTGAAAATGAAACCTCCCGTTGCATGGACGGCACCTTATATTTCTCTTTCCAAGTAAATGAAGGAAACTGATGGAGAAGTTAGAAAGTCCTTATCCCATTTATGAACAATCACATTAATTAGAGAGAATTATAGCTCTAATAAAGTAGGGAGTTTACAAAAAGGTAGAAGAAACTCGCACAAAGAGAGGGCCAAGATTTTTCCTTGGGCTCCTCGTGATCTCCATTTCCTGAGGGTCTCTTTGCACACACTCCACATTTTATAAAGGCTTCCCTCCATCTTATCGACACTAACTTAGGACTCGGAGGATCATATAAATTCATCAGAGGATCATGTTTTGCAGGTGATTAGAGGTCCAGTTTTTCCATGTTACTTGATAGTTTTTCCCCGCTCGTATTGATTTGACCATGTTATTCCTGCCCTAGCTCAATGGTTCATGGTAATAGTCCATTATAGCTCAGCAGCCCAAGAGACATCAAGCATGAGAATTAAACATGACCTTTTTAGGTGGCGTTGTCTTCTAGATCGATCAACAAGAAAAAGCCTCTCTCCATTTATCATGTTTCCATTTTGTATATGTTATGCTCATCTATTTTCGTCATGATTCTTATATTATAAGACAAGCATGCAGATGTAACATGAACAAGAACACTTAAACACCTATTAAAATTTTATCACTACTATTTATTGTCATCCTTAATTAACCATAATATGCCTGCATGCCACTTGATCCACTTGTGCGACCGTTTTGATATACAAATTTATATTTCTTTTGGCTCGTATCCATGAAGCCCCATGTATTTTCTGAGAAAGCATCAATTTGTTTCCTGTTAATATTTTATAACTATGGTAAAATAAAATAAAATCATATGCACTATCATAAACACCTCTATCGTAAAAATACATGACAACCTTATACGGAGAGGATTGTTACTCGATTAGCTCATTGTACCCGAGCAAATAAATTTCCAACCCCACCAACCTACCAAAACCAAAAACATCTTGTAGGCCTATTGTAAAATTATGAGCCCAATATGTGGAAAAAAAGACTTAATATCCAACTATAAATATTAAGTTTTTTTTTATCATATATTAAGTTTTTATCAATTATTCTAACTTCAATATCTTGAGTTAGAAAAATTCATTTATTACAAACTTAAATTTTTTAAATTCTTAGCTCAAAGACCTATCAACCTACTAAATGTAAGCACAAAAAACAAAATATGATTTTTATAAGATAATTTATACATTTTATCAGTATACAAGTTTAGTGAAGATACAAATCCAACTTATTACCCAAGCATTCAAACTAGTATGACATTTGTTTTCTTCATATGGAAAGGGTCTTTACATAGGTAAATTAACTTCCTTAAGTTTGATTTTATCTCTCTTTTCTCGAGGAGAAGCAAGAACTAAGTATATCCTTAAGTTTGATTTTATCTCTCTTTTCTTGAGGAGAAGCAAGAACTAAGTATAAGGATATTTGATGTAACCATATTATTCAATAGTTTTACCCATATTTATATAGTATTTTGCCTATGTTTTATATATAAAATGTCTTCATATTTTTTATTTTATGTTTTGAAGGTACTTTTAAATGTAACATTTCAAAAGGAGTAATTTGAAGATAAAATTCAAACCATATTCCAACTCAAGTCGAATATTGATAGATTTGAACTTTGATAGATGTTTTATGCAAAACTTGAGCTGTAAAGATCGAAATCAAGTAATTTTAGCGAAATTAGAAAGCTAACATCTATATCTTTCTCTCCATATATGTAAAGAAAAAAAATAAAAAGTATGGAAATTAGAGCTTTCAAAGACAAGTCTTGCATTTTGCCAATTTTTTAACCTTCGACTATTCTGACTTGAATATCTTGAGCTAGAGAAGTCTGTTTGTTACAAACTCAAGTTTGTTGAGTTCTCTTGACTCAAAGACCTATCAACCTACCGAATGTCAATATAAAAATAGCTCATATAAGAGATATATGATTTTTCTAAGACAACCTAGAAATTCTACTAATACACAGGTTTTGTGAAGAAACTAGTCCAACTTACTTTCTAAGCATCCAAACTAACATGAAATTTTTTTTTTCATATGGAAAAGGTCCTTACACGGGCAATTTAACTTCACTAAGTCCAAATTTAAAATTTAAAAATTTCATGCAAGACTATTTTTTCATATTTATAGGATAGTAATTATTCTACTCCTTAAATATAGATTGTCTATTTTGAAAATAACTTATTTTTTTCTTTCTTGATAAAAACAAACTAGTAGGAAGGTGGATATTAGGTTTTTTTATCTGATAAAAAAGTAAGAGAGAGAGAGAGAGGTGAAGAAGGAGGCGACCTGAAAGAAGAAAAAAACTCTCACTTTTTTTTTTTCTACATCTGAAATTATGTTTTCATCTTTTCTTTTCCTTAGTTTCTCAATAGTCATGTAAACTAAGTTATTTTTCTAGGTTCAAAGGATATAAACTACAAAGCTTTCAGATTTTAAAAACTGTGAGATTTATTTTATCTTTTCTTTTTAGTTTATATAATGAGTATAAATGTTTCTTTTTATATTTATTTCTTATGATTGTCTAGTTTGATTGTCGGAGCGGACTCTAAGTTATTATTCTAACCAATCTATTGCTAAGTTTGCTATTAAAACCGAAGTTATGATATTTAACTCTTGAAGCGATTAAGTTTAATAGTTATAGTGGATCTATGTTATTTATATTAGAGAAAATATTTAATTACAATCAAACATAGACTGCAGACAGTTATATTGTTTAGATTTATCAACTTATCTAATTCTTAAAGCTACCATTAAATTAAATACTAGCGTAGATGTTGTAGTTGCTTAATGGTTAATGTTAAGGTTAGTTATTGCGGATCAGTTAACTAACTAATATTAAAGAAAAATAATTATTCAGAACATAAATTTCTATATCGTTTCAATAATTAAACTGAAAAGCTAATTTAAGCTAAAAAAATCAAAATTTAAAAGAACATAATTTACATTGTGTTTCTAAACACATTCATAGTAAAGGTTTTTCAAAATACTTTGCATTTGAAAATATATTAAAATAATATTTTTTATTTTTAAAAATTATTTTTGACTTAATATCAAGGAAAACCACACTGCCAACTCATGTAAGTTATTACTGCAGGATTCATGACAGTATTCAGGAAGCTCACATTGCCAACTCATGTAATTTATTATTACATGATCAACTTATGCAACAATAGGATTCATAACAGTGCAAATCACTATAAGCTACAATCAATGATTAGTTATTGTAAGCTAGGATTAGTCTCTTGTATTTTCCTTTATTATTATAGCTAGAATCACGGATCAGCTAGAATCAGGGATCCGTTTTGTATCCTTTCCTTTACAAGCTTTCCATACTCAGCACTTTGTATTTTGTATATAATAAGTTTTGAAGATTAAATAAAGTGTGCAAAATTTAAAACATTATTTTCTCATTTATGGTATCAGAGCTTATAATCTCTAAAGAGTATCAGTCCTAAACCTTCACCATGTCTTCTTTCGCATCTATCAATTTACCTCCTGACCATATCATCACTATTAATTTTGCTATTGCCATCAATGAAAAACTTACAACCTCCACCTTTCCACAATAGAGAGCACAGTTTGAAGCCTTACTTATTGGCTATAATCTCATGAATTTTTTTACTGGTGATATTTAGTGTCCTGCAATTGATGCTAAAAATTGTGCCATCTCCAAAGCTGTAAATTTTCACTAGATTCGGCAAGATAAATTGATTCTTCATGCACTGCTAGCCTTAACATCCACCACCATCACACCTCTGCTTGCTTCATAGAAAACCTCCTATGAAGCTTGGAACAAACTAACATGTTTGTATGCAGGAAAATCACACACCCGTGCAATACAGTTGAAGGAAGATCTCACCCTCAATCATCGTGGTAGTCAAACTATCACTGAATTTCTTCAGGCGATTAAACTCACAGCTGATGAACTTGTCAGGATTGATCATCCTCTTTCTAATGATGATCTATCTTTTTATGTTTTAAATGGATTGGGTCCAGATTTTAGGGAAATTGTTATACCAATACGAGCCAGAAAACATCCTATTTGGTTTGAAGAGCTCCATGGCTTGTTAATTGGCCATGAAAGTTACCTTCGTTATCTGGAACAACAAACCATGCAGTCGTAAGTTTTAATAACAAATTTCACTCAACGCAGGCACTTCCCCGCTGGAAATAATGGACAACGTTTTTACTCCAAAAACTATGACAACACCAAATAAAACACTTACAATTCAGGTTTTTACAAATAGAAACCTAAGTGTCAGCTGTGTGATCAGTTGGGTCACACAGTTAAAACCTGTTCCAAGCATAATTCATTTGATTTTTCTGCAAATTGTGCTGTATCCTTCAAAAGTAAAGATTCGAAATGGCTAGTGGATTTGACAGCCTCTTACAACATGACAACTAATCTTTCAAATCTCTCTATTCATTCTGATTATGATGGTACAAATGAAGGGGTGCTTGGTGATGGATCAGGTTTGCAAGTATCTCATACTAGGTCATAATCGTTCATTTATCCCACTTGTATTTTTCATTTGAAAAACACCTTATGTGTTCCTAACATTAAAAAAAATTAATTTATGTTTATCACTTTACCAAACAAAATAATATCTATCTTGAATTTCATCCCTCTTATTTTCTTATGAAGGATCGGATCAAGGGAACGATACTACTAAAAGGTGCATGTGAGGATGATGTGTACCCTTTGTCGGAAACAATGACTATGGCTTCCAAACTTGCTATTGCTTATGTTCATAAATGTATAACGACAGATGGATGGCACAAATGACTTGGTCATCCATCTTTCAAAATTGCTCAACATCTTATTCGAACTTTTTCCTTACCTGTCAGAAAAATAAAAAAAAATTCATCTCTTTGTGTCGTATGTTCTCACAAGAAAGCCCACCAATAAAAATTTCAATATCATGATTTTGTTAGTATAGCACCCCTCGAATACATTTATAGTGATATTTAGGGTCCTTCTCATGATATTGGTATTAATTGTTCAAAATATTATATTATTTTTATTGACCACTATACTAAATATATATAGCTTTATCCTATGTCCCATAAATCATGTGTTTACACTATCTTTCCTCAATTTCAAAATCTTGAGGAAAACAGGTTCAACACTAAAATCAAAAGTCTATATTCTTACAATGAAGGTGAATGCATTGTTCTAAAAAATTATTTATCTATTCATGACATTGGTCACTATACTACTACTCCCCACACTCCACAACAAAATTGTATATTTGAAAGACAATATCGCCACCTTGTTGAGATAGATCTCACTCTTCTCACCGATGCACATATGCCTCTTTCCTATTAGCCTTATGTATTTCAAGCTACCACATACTTAATCAATCGTATGCCAACCTCAACTCTAAAAAATAAAACATCATTTGAACTGTTTTTCACTCAGAATCCCAACTACATGAAACTAAAATAGTTTAGGAGTCTGTGCTATCCTTTGTCCAGACCCTACAATACACATAAAATTCAAACCAAAACTGTGTCTTGTGTCTTTGTGGGTTACTCTTTAACCCAAAATGCTTATTTATATCTTGATCTTCTCAGTAGAAAAATATCACTATAGACATATGCTCTTTGATGAGACTGTCTTTTCCATGGCTCAAACTAATTCTTGTCCTTCTGCAAAATCCCCACCTGTAACCAGTACTTTTGGTGCTCCTTACCTGGTTGCCATAAGTCTTCCACTACTATATCCTGTACGATCACCAACGTCAACTACTTTTGCACTAGGTATCGCTACTCCTTCATCACCTTTGGTAGCTTCACTTCTAACATCAGTTCCCTCACAGGTATGTCCCTCTCCACTTTCTTCTACTCAAACTGAAACTTCATCTCAAAATTTAATTGTTAGTCATGCACCTGTGATACCTCCCACTACTACCTCGTCCCCATCGTATGGTCACCCCTTCTATGAACAACATTTATAAGCCTAAAAGCTTGTTCATGGTCACCAAAAACCCATTACCTCCATCTTTGGAACCTACATTAGTGACACAGGCCTTAACTGAACCTTAGTGGTGTGATACAATGTCTTTTAAGCTTACAGCTCTTATGCGCCATGATATATGACATGTAGTACTTCCTCTTAAGGATTGCAATATTATTGGATGCAAGTGGGTGTTTCGGGTTAAACGGTTTGCCGATGGTTCAATTGACAGATTTAAAGCTAGATTAATGGATAAAGGTTTCAACCAAAAACCCGGTTTGGATTATACTCAGACTTTTAGTCCTATAGTAAAACCAGTGACTATTCATACCATTTTATCTATTGCTGTGATGCATGGATGACCTCTCTATCAGTTAGATGTAAACAATGCATTTCTCCATGGCCATCTTATAGAAGAAGTATACACAGTTTGTTGCCTTAAGAAGGCAATCTATAGCCTTAAACAAGCACCACGTGCTTGGTTTACTGCTTTTAAACAAGCTCTCATAGGATTTAGTTTAGTCAATACCAAGTCTAATTCTTCATTATTTGTATATGTTGTTGCATCCACTACTACTTACGTTCTGGAGTATGTTGATGATTTAATTATCACCATTAACAACTCTCATTTTGTCGTAAGTATTATACAAAAACTTGGTAGGAAGTTCTCTCTTAAAGATATGGGACCCTGTATTTCTTCCTTGGCATTAAAGTTATTCCACGCAGAATGGGCTGGGCTATTCCTCACTCAATATAAATACATTAGGGACCTTCTTGCCAGAACTTTCATGGATGAAGCAAAAGATGTCACCACTCCATTGTCAACTTTGATCTCCCTGAAATTAAATGATGGCTCAGCTGCTGTCAATCCTACTGAATACCGTAAGGTCATTGGAGCATTGCAATATCTTTCACTCACTCAACTCGACATCAGCTTTGCAGTCAACAAATTGTCACAGTTCATGCACTACCCTTCTATAATTCATTGGACAGCCACCAAGTGGTTGCTGCATTACTTGAAGAATATAATTTTCCATGGCATCTCAATCCAGAAAAATGTTAACCCTCCTCTTACATGTTATTCAAATGCGGATTGGGCTGGAAACTTAGATAATCACAACTCTACTTCAGCTTATCTCATTATGTTTGGTTCAAATCTCATCTCATGGAGCTCCAGAAAGCAGCGTGCTATTGCACAATCATCCATGGAAGCTGAATATCGTGCGCTTGCTATCGCAACTTCTGAATCTATGTGGCTCTTATCACTCTTTACTGAAATAAAGTTTTCTCTTCCTCATCCTCCGCTACTCTTATGTGACAATCTTAGTGCAACCAATCTTAACTTCAATCTTGTTCAGCACTCACGTATGAAGCACATCCAAATTGACTTGCACTTTGTTCGGGGCCTTGTTCAGAAAAATTCTCTTACTGTTCGCCATGTTCACACAAATGATCAACTTGCAGACTTATTCACCGAACCACTTTCCAGGTAGCGCATAGATTTTCTCAAATACAAGATCGGTCTCATCGATAGGAGCTCGTTCTTGCAGGGGCGTATCAAGAAAAACCACACTACCAACTCATGTAAGTTATTACTGCAGGATTCATGACAGTATCAAGGAAGATCACACTGCCAACTCTCGTAAATTGTTATTGCATGATCAACTCATGTAATGACATGATTCATAACAGTGCAAATCACTACAAGCTACAATCAAGGATTAGTTATTGTAAACTAGGATCAGTCTCTTGTATTTTCCTTTATTATTATAGCTAGAATCAAGGAATAGCTAGAATCAGGGATCTATTTTGTATCTTTTCCTTGACAAGCTTTCCATACTCAGCACTTTTATTTTGCATATGATAAGTTCTAGGGATCTATTTTGTATCTTTTCCTTGACAAACTTTCCACACTCAGCACTCTTATTTTGCATATGATAAGTTCTGAGGATTGAATAAAGTGTGCAAAATTCAAAACATTGTTTTCTCTTTTAATCAACATATCAAATTTTGTATCAAATTGTTTACTATCGTATCCATATTATAACTTTTGAGAACTTGTTATATCTAATTAAATTATTAGTGCAAATATAGTTGATTGGAACATAAATGAACTAGATTTTATTTTTAAGCTAAAAATTACTTTTACAAAACAAACCTATAACTTATTTAAAATTTCACTTAAATAAAAAATCTAAAAACATTACCAAATATATTGTTAGAAACTGAAACCGAAGAGCTGCTATTTGCTTATCTGAAAACATATGATCCCCGCCCTATCTAAAGATTCGTTTTAATGACACTATTTATGGGTGTTTTTTTTTTCAATTTCTTCTGAATTGTGCCTTCGATTTAATAATAAAAATAAACATTGATGCTTCGGACATGTTTGTAGTCGTTTGAAAAGATCTGATTTGATAATTGACTTGGTTTTAAAATTACATGGTGGATTGGATTGATTTATATTCAAGTTTTGATTTTTTTTTTAATTTTAAAATAATATTATTTTATTAAAAAAATTAAGTTTTTACACTTTCCTCCCCTGGATGAAGTCCCAAGACAATGTTGAAATAAATTATGTTTGATAATGAAATTTATATAGTAAAATATGTGAAGAAAAGTCAAAGATATATATATATATATATATAGAAGAGAAGGATTGAACGTCTCTTCATGTTAGTAACTATTATTACGCATTTAATAATGTATCTATCAGTTTTATTATATAGTAAAATGGTAGCAAGCACTGTTTACCATAAATTAATTCTACAGCGGAGAACAAGATTATTTCTCTCTTCTCTTCTCTAGTTCTATCTGCTTTACCCTAACTAAATTAACCATAAAAATAAATTTTTTCTGCTGTAAATGACCTGTTTTATTTTATAAATACAAGAGCAAAAGGAGAACATACAGGAAAATAACCATGTGCTAAATCCAGGTAATTAAGCCTTCTTAGCCGTGAACTCATTGATGATCCGATACAATTTGATAAGTTGAATCAAAGCTCACAAGTCAGTCCTTGGACATATCTGAAGAAGAAACAAGTAGAGTTGTTTCAGCTGGAGGTGCCAGCACTGCGTTGATGCGTGACTTTTTTATGCTATTTGGAAGTTTTTAATTATTTTTTATATTAGTATATTAAAATAATTTAAAAATAAAAAAATTCAAAGTTTACTTAACTCCCATCTAGAACACATGCTAAACAGTAATGAATTCCCTTCATATCAAGGTGTGGTTTTTTTCTTTTACATTTAGTTGGTTCTTTTTTTTATATATAAGTTTTACCTAGCCCAATGACTAGCCAATTTTTTATGCATTTAAATTTATTTGATGTCTTTTTTTTTTAAATTAATCTAAGTGAAAGTTGGTAATGAGAGAACTAGATGATTGTACAATTACATTGGGTTACCTATAATTACAAAATAAACTGCTTTTTTTTTTTTCCTTTTCTTATCATATGATTTTGCGTTTCTTTATGTTTTGCAGATCATGCTAGCTTTTTACCTCAGGAGATGCTCATAGAAATCATGGACAATCCTAATTTTGCCATGGCATTTGATTGACAACTCACGGTGGAGTACGCTTTAGTTTGGCTTTATAGCTTTAAAAATACAACAATGTCGACTGCAACGCAGTGCATGCCATTTACTAGTATTTTACTATTTCTTTTACTGTAGAGGTAAACTCCACTACAGTAAACACTACACTATAGATTTCTACAGTAAAATTGAGATAATCTTTTTATTTTTTTGTCTTAAAAAAATGTTCGGTTATGGTCTCTAACCTTTTGTTTTGTTTGTTTTTTTTTTTTTTTTTACTTTTATCCACCTATATTATGTTAAAATGATTTTAAGCCTTATAATTATAATTTGTGCTATGATGTATTAAGTTAATGCTCGTTGTTGAAAACTAGAGTTTAATTTTATCAATTTACAAATTAAAACAAGACATCAATTTAAAAATTTAAAATAAGGGTTAAATTCAAAACTAAAAAAAAAACATTCCTTTTCCCTTTTTCATTATTCCTAGAACATGGACAGCTGCAGTTTATACTTATCTAAAGTTTTTATTTTTTTTCTTTTTTTGAGAATTTTATGTTTTAATAATAAACTTTATTTATTTTATGTTTTAGTCCTTAAAATTTAAGAGGAGTAAGAGTCACCAAAAAAAAAGAAAAGGAAAAGGGGTGAGAAAGTGTCCACTTAATCATATATAACCATAAAAAAACCAATCTTTATGTCAATATATTCATCTTGGAAAAAAAGGTTTAATAAAGGTGGTTGTTTTTTCTTTGAACATGTCATAAAATATAGATTAGATTTTTTTTAATTATGTTAGATTTTTGTTTTTGGAGTGATTATAGGTTTTTTTGGGTTTAATGAGATATGTCTCTTAAGGTTTTTCAAAATGTTTTTTGAAGTGAAAACAAATTATGAATTGGGTTTTTGAGATTTCAAAACTTGAATAATAACTTTTTAGCCATAAAAAATAGTCGAAAAAGCAACCAAAACATGATGACACTGCATCTATTTTGTGTGTGTTTAAATAATTGCGGTGGACAATGCCCATTAAAAAAAAGAAGAAGTCATGTGTGTCTAGTCTTCAAGTCCTGCATATGCTTGGCTTGACATTTTTCTTAGATATGCCTTTATATTTTTTAATTTTTAATTTTTAACCAAATATCTCTTTAAATTAACTTATTAAAATAATATTTAAGTGATTTTCAAATTATGCTATTTTAATAAAAATATTAGGAATTTTTTATGATGACATTACTGATTGTTTTATTAGTAAATATGCATTAATTAACCTAATATATAATTTTCTCAAATAAAATATCCATTTGTTTTTGCAATTTTTATGAAATCATTATTCTTATATATATATATATATATATATATATATGTATGTATGTATAAGTGCGTAAAATTAATGATCCACTAAATCCATTAATGTTTTTTAGTTTTTTTTTATTTCAATCTTTAACATTAGATAAGTTGGAAGTGAGGCTTTATAATTTTTTTTTTATTTTTTTTTATGAATTTATCCTGATTTCATGACCTAAATCATAAATTTATAGTTTAACCTGAGTTGATTTAGTTTTTTTAGGCTTTTTCTAATTGATTTGTTTTTCAATTTCTTCCTCAATATTGTGTTGGTTGAAAATTGGATTTCACATTTATTTTTGTAATTATATAAAGTTATTTTAATATCATGACTCGGGTTGTTAGTTTGACAAATTGACTTTGTTCATATATTTTTTGGTCTTTTTATAATTGAGTTTTTTTTTTAATTAAGCTTCATATCTTTTTTTTTAATTTGCTTTTTATTGGGTTATCTCAATCTTATGACTCAAGTCACAAATTTGGTAGATTAATCTAAGTTGAATCAATTTATTTTTTGGTCATTTTTAATTGAATATTTGTTTTTCAATTTCATCCTCCTACAATTCAATTTGTTTTATTTGTTTTTTAATTTCATCCTTCAATATTAAGTTGTTTAAAAATTAAGATTTGTAATTCTTCAATTTTCTTTCTATGAAGTTATCTCGGTCTTATGAATTAAATTTTTTTTCTCGATTTCAATCTTCAATAGTAGCTTTCTTAGAAATAGAGCTTCATATTTTTTTTTTATAAATTTATATCGGGCTTATGATCCAGGTCACATATCTAACATGTTAGCTTAGGTTGACTTGCGTTATTTTTTTCTGTGTTCTATTTTTAATTGATATTTTCTCGATTTTATCTTTCAATAATAGGTTAGTTGGAAATTGAACTGTCATTTTTTTTATTTGCTTTCTATAGAGTTATTCTGATTTCATACTTAGGTTAAGGGTGTGGCAAGCCAACACAAGTTGATTGGGGTAATTTTTTTTTTTAATTTTATCATTCAATATTAGTTTGATTAAGAATTGACTTTCATAATTATTTGAATTTACTTTCTATAAAGTTATCATGATCTCATGATTCGAATTGCAAATTTTAAATTTAATAGGTTAACCTGGGTCTTTTCAATATGTCATCGTCTTAGTATTTTTTTTTAAAATAACATCCAATAAGTTGCCGTATTAATATTTTAAAAAGATTTTATCTAAAACACATCATATTTTGAGTCCACCATTAAATATTTTTATTAGAAAATACGTTAGCAATCCTTGGATTTTTTATGTTACAAAAATAATTGACTCAACCCACAGTGCAACGCGAAACAATGATCTAGTAAAATCTAATTATGTAAAAAACAAAAACATATTTAACAACCTTCATTTTTTTCTTTTCTTAAAAAGAAAACTTTCTTATCTCTTCTTCATAAAACAACATGAGCCTTTTTTCTTCATCTACATTGAATCTTCTCTATTTTTCAACTTTCATGAGATAAAAACTCATTTGTTGTGCTATCAAAATAGTTTTTTTTAACTTTTGGAATTCTTTTAAGATGTTTTCATATTCTAGAGAGATCTATAAAAAAATTACCAAAATCTCCAAAAATGAGATGATCAGCTAAGACAATTTTTTTTTTAAATGATGGTAAGAACACAACTCCTCATCCTCTAAAAGGTTCCGTGTATATAACAAAAATTATCAATATATATATTTGAAATCGGCGAAGGGAGTTGAAACTTGAAAGATTGAAGGTGCTGAAATTTTTAGTAAGGAGTGAAAATTTGGTAAAAAAGTTTTTTGTTGGTTAAATGAGTTTAGTGAAGATAGATGGATCGTTTGAGATTTGGTAGCTTAATTATTAGTAAAAGATTCAGATAAGCGAATACTTAGACAACAAGAAATAAAAGAAGAAGAAGAAGAAGCTAATTTATTGCCATTATTAAATCATGCATTTAATTCCCTGCTATTTACCTTTTGGAGATTTCCAGCCATTGTTTTCACGGAGTCAAGTATTACTCCAATAGTTGCTAGGTTCAATTTTCAATTAAATTAGCCATATTGTTTCTTTAATATCTTGAATTTGTTGTTTTTCAATAATTTTTATTTGCTAATTTCTTGGGATTTTACTTTTCAAGAAGTTTATTTTTTATTTTTTTAAAAAAAACACAGTTGTTCATTCGTCAATTGCAAACATATTGCATTTTTTGGCTCATGATATATTTTTCTAGCATAGGACTTGATTATGTGTGACAGAGACGTTCAAAATGTTGATAAATTTGTGCTTCGAAGGTTAATTTACAAATGATGATGGCACAAAATAATTGTATTTTTTGTGCGGCTGAATTAACTCTAAATATTCATTATGTTGGCTGCAAATTATGAAAAATCCTTTCCCAAAAGTTGCCCCTATTTTTGTATCAAATGATGAATAAACAATTTTAAAAAACTTAATTAATTGCATCCAACTGGGATAAATTGCATTAAATTATAATATGATTACCAATGAATTTATTTTCAATGGGTTGAATAAATAACAAAATTAATAATTTTCAAAAACTAAAAGATTCTGAAAATATTTAAGGGATGAAAAATCATTACTTCTAAAAAACAAAAGTCAAAATGTTAAGAAATAGAAACAATATGCAGTCATTAAAATTAAAAAAAATAAATTAAGATGCTTAAGAAATTAAAAAAATAATCCAAAAAGGTTGGTTAAAAAATACCTTATAGATTCTCTTAGTTTATATTTTCCAAAATGTTTAATAAATTTAGTCAATTTTAGACAAAAACAAATCTCAATTTATGAATAGTTTAAATAAAAAAATTTAAATAGAACAGATATTAAAACATATTTATTGAATAAAAATTAAAAAAATAAATATTAAGCTATTTCTTGGGATTCATGTTTTTTTTTTTTTTTTTTGCTTCTGAAAAATAATATTTGTTCTGTCATTGAAGGAGTATTTTTATCCAAACAAAAGAAGTGGGAAAATGGATTATGGAAAATTATCTTTATATAAATTATTTTCTTAAAATAGCATATGATCAGTACTAATTCAGGATAGTCATCAACTTTGAATTTTCTCAAATTAGCACTTTTATGAAAAATATCAAGAAAATTTGAAATATTCTAAATGCGAAAAAAACTACTACATCATTAAGTGCACAGTAGTATCAACTATGTCTTTAAATGTAATTTGATAAGCTTGGGAGCCAAGAAACTGTAAGAAACAATGGACGAGTTCTTTCTCTAGTCGCAGTCGGAATAGAATTAGAAACACAAACTATTAATAACTGGTTATTTGTGTACACGAGTAGTTCTAACTTTTAAATCACATAGTATAGACTAGGTGTTTGGTACAATTCATAAATTCTTTTTTCAAATCTCCAATTCACACATGTCAGCTGGAAGTTATTTCTCGTGTAATTCACCTACGTATTATTTATAAAAGTGTTCATGTTTAGTGATACCAAGTCAATTAATAATTTAATTGGATATTATTTATTTCAATAAATAAACAGTATTTAAGTAAATTATATAATTCATCTAGCAACGCAAAAAGTATTTACCTGACATTTTTTTTATGTAAATAGTATCAGTTGAATATTTTAGTATTGTTCACATGAACAGTGTTCATTGGATCCTGTTTGACGAAGTAAAAAAATTTAATTTTTTTAAATTATATTTTACTCAAAAAAATAATGTTTAATATTATTTAATCTCAAGAAAAATACACGTATTGTGTGCACTACCTTTCCATCCTGCCTACACGAACATGAATTGCATGTCGAAACCACAAAAGGAATTTGATTTGCAGATGGTATGCAGGCACAAACATGTATTCCATCAATTGCACCGATACAATTTTACATGCCACAAAAACCTTTATAGCACTCATAGACATTTATAACATATTCCATACTCCTCTGAACAACTTAATTAAACTACTTAATTATAAAAAAAATTTCATCTTACCTTGAAATGTGGCATAAATCTTGGATTCATAGCAATTTCTCTTGGTGTGCTCGTAAATTGTGGATCTACTGGTTTTATGACTTCCACAGCAAACAAACGTAATGATTTAAACACTTCTTTAAAACATCTACTAATAGTTTCACCTGAATGCTGGAATCTTTCTTGCACTTGTCTATTTGACGCCCCAACTGCTATTGTAAATAGAAACATTGCCACCTTTTCAATAACGCTCATTCTTCTTGA
>NW_011499978.1:425493-427130 GCF_000495115.2 Populus euphratica | reverse complement strand
AGCTCCCACTGTACTTCTAATTAATTTTTTCATATCAAAATGCCTTCTTATAATAAATGCATCGTCCCCATCACTGTCATCGTCAACGTCAGCATCATCATTATCATCGTCATTACTGTCATCAGATTCATTTCCATTACTATCATCTTCAGCACCATCAACTGAGGCACCACTACCATCACAACTAGGATAATTAATTTGGTCTGCAATGTGATTCATTACATTATCATAATTACCATCGAAATCTTCATTAAATATATCATTAAATCATGGATCATCCATAACTTCAATTACATGTCTCATATATGTACACCATCCTGACATGAAGTCTTTCAAACCAGAGTTGAAAGGAATAAAAACAGAGTTTCAAGTTAAAAACCAGCAGCAAGACCAAGCTTTCAACATGATAAAAATAAAGAAACACCAACTACATTAGTCCTATCAGACCTCACGACAACAAAGAAAAAAACAACAACAGTAATTGCAAAAGGGGTTTCTTTTCAGACCTCACAAGCTCACAATAGCTACCCAATGGAAACAAATACAACCAAGAAAAGAATTACCAGTAGCATGTCAATCCCACAGTAGCTAACCAATTGAAAAAATTATAGTCAAGGAAAGAAACACAGCAACATGTATTATCAGACCTCATAGACCTCACGACAGCTGTAAAAAAGGTTTCTTTTCAGGCATCACAAGTTCATAGTAGCTACCTAATGGAAACAAATACAGTTAAGGAAAGAATCACCAACAGCATATCAATCTCACAGTAGCTAACCAACTGAAAAAATTATAGCTAAAGAAAGAAACACAGCAACATGTATTATTGTTCCTATTAGACCTCACGGCAGCAAAGAAAAAAATACAGTTAACAAAACAGTTAAGGTAAATTAACAACCAAATCTATTAAAGGGTCAATCATTTAACATTAACCATTGCACATTGTAATTCATAGATAAAATACAACATTACAACCAGCAATTTCTCATACAAGTCTATTAACTCCTGAAAAGCATTTTAATAAAGATAACAATACATAAATTACCGAAGACGGATATGCTCATATGCTCAAAACAATAAACATGTATAAATATCATAAGCACTTAAACATAGTTAATTGATTAACAGTTAAGAAACTTAAATTATACTATGTCAGCTAGGCACGTTTAGTTCGTGCATACATTTGTTGCAACCATCTCAACTTCTGTTGCTTATCACTCATACTAGCCCACATTTCTCTTTTCCTTCTTAAACTAAGATACTCTATAGCGAAGTCATGAAATTCATCTTCAATTGAAACTCCATGAATTGAGTGTAGCTCAACCATCACCTCGTGAATACTACACCCTTCGCGATCCATATTCACAGAAGTCAAATCACTCTTAGTAAACATATTCTCAAGTAGATGATTGCACCTTGACAACAGCTGAACACCAATTCTAGCTGTTTTCTTCTTTCTACCTCGCACATTATAATGATCTCGTTCTTTTCTTTTGCCACTGCTTTTTGTGTTGCTGCTGCTAGACATATTTATCCCTCCAACCATTCGAGTCATGTCAATTTGGAAATCTGGAATCACATCTTCCTCCGAATCACCGCTGCCCTCTTCCAAACCATCATGAGCAATGTCGGCATTG
>NW_011499978.1:423866-424485 GCF_000495115.2 Populus euphratica | reverse complement strand
TTGCACCTATTCAAAAAACTGAGTTTCAAACATGAGATAATATTTAAATTATCAAGCAACACTTCATTGCCATCATGTTGTTTGGAAGCTAAAAACGACGGGAAAAAAAAAATAGAACAGAATGTATTTCTACATTCAAAGAAACCCAACTTGCTTTTGCAACATACAAACAAAAAAAAAACTCAAAATTTTGATTTTGATTGCATAAGTATAAATAAAAGTAATCCTACATGACATGCTAGTAGGACACTTATTACGATTACAATAAACACACGCATAGTAAAGAAATCTATGGTTGCTTAAACAGAATCAACAATAGCTATGGAATTTTTCAATTACAGAGCACACAGTAATTGATCATGCAGGTACACAGACATGCAATTTTTCATCTAAAAATTTGAAAATGAAGATGGAGATAAAGTAGGAACTTACCTCAGTCTATCTGTTTAGGTATCCAAACCAGCACAGTTCTGCAGCTTTGTCCTACAAACAAATACAATGGAGACCCAAAAGATAAAATAGATTTTGAGCTACAATTACTACAAAATTGACATGGGTAACACAGTACACAAAAGCATCACAGAAATGCAGGTTTTCAAGTAGAAAAAAATTAAAAACA
>NW_011499978.1:419369-423622 GCF_000495115.2 Populus euphratica | reverse complement strand
AATTTTTCATCTAAAAAAACAAAAATGAAGATGGATATAAAGCAGGAACTGACCTCAGTTTCTTTCTTTGTTCTGCAAACCACCACGGTGCTGCAGCTTTGTTTTGTAAAGACAAAAACAATAGAGACCCATTACAGAAATTAGATTTTAAGCAACATGTTAAACAAAATTGACAATGGGAACACATAGTTCCTACTAGTATCTCGCTCGTGGACCTTTCCCAGCACGAATCTCTTGGGGGTTTTTTGCAATTGTAACAGTAGAGGGACAAATTAGTGAAGGTTTATGTTTTCAATCTTCGTTTGGAAAGAATGGACAAAGGGGAAGAAGCTTGCTCCAGCGTTGGTGGTTTTAGGGCAAAATAGAAACGGGGTTATAGCACGAGAAGAGAAAGAATAACATTTTGGGGAAGGAAATTGGGGTTTTTTAGTTTATCAATTACATTGATCTGCAACCGAAACAAGAAAAGAATTTGTGAGGTTGTGAGGACAGTAATTGACAGTGGTTGTGGGAAAGTTTCGGTAGTGAGAGAGAGGTGAAGCGCATGAAGGAATAGTATAGGAAAATGTTGAAAATGGGCGTTATTGATCTACAACAACCTTCCACCATTAATTTGTTGGGTTTTTTCGTGACCGTTGAGAAATTGAAAAAAGAGGGATAAAGGACAGTTGGAAAAGTTAATTGTAAAATTGTCGGTGATGAGAGAGGAGAAATGCATGAAAAGCAATGCATAATTGCTTTTCATTTTTTGCAATTGAACCACAGTTTGTACTAGGACCCACATAAAAACAAATTGTGGTTCGTTGTTAACCAAACATGTATTACACTGTTTTTTTTCTAATCGCAGCCGCACAAACATATCTAAACATCATCTTAAAAAAACTATGAAAATTATAGTTCTTATCAGATGAATTTCATATGTAATGAAATTATAGATAAGTTAATGGAATAATAAAAAATATTTAATAAAAAATATTATTTATTTATTGATATAATAATGAATGTTAAATCTACAATATTTAAATTAAAAACCATCAATATTAATATATATATATATATATATATCTTTTTTAGTTATTTTATAATCTCAATTAAAAAAACATGTCTTTTTTAGTTATTTTATAATCTCAATTTAAAAAACATGTTTAATCAAATATATTAAATTATTTTTTATTTAATACTAATATAAATTATAATTTTAATCAAATCAATCTCAATTAAAAATATTTTTTAAAAAATATAATTATAAAAATTATCACGTAACAAAACAATGAAGTCTTCCAATTACGAAAAGGATTGTCAAAACCTAGCTAATTCATTAAGTTCAGACAGTACAAGGCTCTCTCTTCCATATATATATATGAACAACGTAGATAGCTGATACCCGAACAAATTAATTTTATTCAATTTTTTGAAGCACTCGATCTCTAGCAGATTTTATTTTTTCTTCGAGTTAGCTAAAGTAGAAGAGGAAAGAAAAAAATATATCCATAAAGATGGTAATGTGCGGTTGTAGCTGTCAAAGTGATCATCAGTTCGTCGATGACATGGTTGATGAATATGATGATGGATCTTTTGATAAATTGTTTGAAGAGCATAGACAAGAAACAGATGACAATGATTGGGCATTTACGTTGGTGCAAAAGAAACTTGTCATGGCATTGTTGCGGACGAGGAATACGATCGGCACTGTCAAAGGAGAGCTTTCCCAGCCCGGGAGCATGAGCCCCCCTGGTACTAGCTGTTGCGCTGCTCGATTTACACCCCACTTGGGACATTGCCCGGTATACCCAATAAGAAGAAGAGATCAGGGAGGAGAAATCAAAGGTTTATAATTCACCAGAAAAGCCCAGGCAGTGAAGAAGAAGAGGCCGAGAGTGCTAGTGTCTCTAGTAGGAAAGAGAGAGGAGCGGGGATTCTTATTGGGTTTGTCAACAAAAACAAGTACTCCAAGACAGGTAGTGCTCACGAAGATAAGAACGAGGGGGAAAGGCTGGAAGAGAAAAGGATGATCAGTACTAAGAGAAAACCATGCTTTGAAGAAATTCACGAGGAGGAGGAGGAGGAGGAGGAGCCGAGGACAAGCGAACGAAGGAAGTGAGGTCCAAAGGCACTAGTACTGGACTTGGGTTTTGATTTCTCTAATGAAGTAAAAGCTCTAATGGGAGAAGATGGCGGAGATACGGATTTCAAGTTAAGGATAAAGAAAAAGTTGCATCTGTTGGGGATTCTCCAGAATCCCCTCCAAGCTCATAATTATAGAAATGTAATATATTGTATTTATGTTATGATTCTTTCCTTCTTGGTAGTCCAGCTATATTATCTCCACCTCAAATTATGGTGGTTTTCTCAAAACCTTAACTTGGTATCTGAGCTCTTCTAGGTTAAATTTCAAAAATCTTCCTCCTTTCTTCCTCATGGCAGAGCCTCTCCTTTTCAATACCATGGTTCACATGATCACCATTAAACTCTCAGCCACAAATTTTTTGCTCTGGAAAAGCCAGCTCATTCCTCTCCTTCAATGCCAAGGCTGCATTGGTTTCATTGATGGTTCTCTTCAGCAACCATCTGAAACAATCACCACCACAGACGATACCTCTATTGTCAACCCCGAATTCCTTGAATGGAAACTCAAGGACCAACGGATCAATTAGTGGCAATCGGACGACCAATTGATGAAGTCGACAAATCTCATTGGTTTCTCTGTGCTTTTGGCACTGAGTTTGCTGCCTTCTCCTCCACAAAGATGGCTCTTACACCTCTGCCTTCATTTCATGATTTGGTCCCTCTGGTTGAAAGTTTTGATTTGTTTCAAAAATCACTCGAAACTCTCACTCTCTCTTCTGCAGCGTTCACAGCCACAATAAACAGAGGACACTTTCGTGGTGGAAATTTTCGTTCCACAGGAAATCGTCGCCACAAAGGTGGCTCACATGGCAGTACAAATGGCCCCTCCTCTAGCAACGTTGGTGGTCATTCATTTGGGAATAATAGATCTCGTCGCTCTTATAACCCACGCTGCCAAATCTGCAAAACAGAGGGCGACAATGCTGATCAATGTTAGAATCGATATGATCGTGTAGAGCCATCAGCACACATTGATGACACCTTTCCTGGCTCCATCTCAGATTGGTCACCCATACGGGTACCTCTCAACCCTCTCCAAATTTAAAATTGTTCGACGTTTTATTGGTACGACATCTCATAAAAAATCTTTTGTCTATTAATAAATTGATTAAAGACTTTCCTTTTCTACTCACATTTATTTACTTTTTTTTATTATTCAGAACAAGATCACAAGAACGGTGGTGGCAACTGGAAGATGTGATGATGGTCTTTACATACTAGAGTGAGGCAATGCTGTTTTCATTTTTGTCCTAAATAAATCTGTACTTACAGCGTTGTATGATTTATGACATGCGCATCTTAGTCATGTTAACTACTTTATTATTTTTTTATTAAATAAAAAAGGACATCTATCCCTTACTTCTATTTTGCCTAATCCTCTATTTGTGCTATATGTCAGATTGCAAAAAGTCATAAGCTTTCATTTTCTATTAATAATACTGGATCCAACTATATTTTAGATCTCATTCACTATGACATTTAGGACCAGCTCCTATTAAATTAAAAATAGGTTTTGCATATTACGTGATATTTGTTGATGATCACTCTCGCTTTACATGACTCAACCCCATGAGATTTAAATCTAATTTTGTTGATATTTTTCTTCAATATCAGACATTTGTAGAAAATCAATACTCTTACAAAATTAAAATTTTTCAGAGTGATGGTGGTGCTGAGTTTTGCAGCAACCGTTTCTAATCTCAGCTCCGCTCCTCCAGTATTCAACACCAAAAGTCTTGTCCTTACACTCTTTCTCAAAATGGCGCGCTGAGCGCAAGCATCGCCATATGACTGAAATAGGCCTTGCACTCTTATTTCATTTACGAGTACCCACTTATTATTAGGTTGATGCTTTTAGTACAACAACTTATATCATCAATCGGTTGCTTATCTAACTTCTTGGAGGTCTTTCTCCCTTTGAGATTTTGCATAGCAAAGCTCCTCTTTACATCAATTTTCAACCATTTGGTTGCAAAGTTTATCCATGTTTACATGATTATGCTGCTAACAAATTTTCTCCATGCAGCATTCCATGCATATTCTGTTGGGAATTCTGACCGGTGATGTACTGATATTTGCTCATAGGAGGCCAAGCACACTGACACAATATTTAACGTGGTTCGGCA
>NW_011499978.1:406446-419291 GCF_000495115.2 Populus euphratica | reverse complement strand
CTCTCTCATTTTGCTCTCTCATATATGCCTCTATTTATAGGCATTCATGGAAGCTCTTCTTGGTTTGTTGTCAACATTGATGGCTACCAACTCTAGCTCATTCAACAATGGTGGCCACCAACTCTATCTCATTCAACAATGGTGGCTACCAATAGTCAATGATAAATGGTTGGTGCCTTACATGAAATGGCAACCAACCTAACATATTCTTGGGTTACAATCCTTCTTATAAAGGTTATCGTTATTTAGACCCTCTTACCTCCACGATCTATGTCACGCCCCATGCCAAATTTGATGAACTTAATTTTCCACTAATACTTAACTCTATCGCATAGCCTCCTGCATCCTTAGATTTTTCTAGTTTTAGTGAGCCCATGCATGCCCATGACCCACCATTATCTACTGCCTTATTGCCCACAGTTTCTCAATCTAATCCTCATTCTTCGTCTCAGTCATATACATGCCATCTCTGTTCTAACTCTTTACTTGAACCTATGCAAGTTTCTACTGATCAGATGTCCTCCACACAGCACATCCCAACTTCTTTTAAAGCCCCTGATCCTCCAACACAAGCTCTAACTCATCATCATGATCAAATTGTTGCTTTATCCTCTCACCCGATGGTCATTTGAGCTAAAGCAAGCTTTTTCAGCCACGTTACCCCACTTATATGAGTCAACATGTCTTGGGTCTCTTACATGCCCTCCTTACTACATCTGAGCCTCATGGATTCAAGACTACTACTAAAAACCCTGCATGGCTCGCTGCTATTGATAAAGAACTCAATGCTCTATGTGAAAATTGCATTTGGGATCTAAAATTGCATTTGGGATCTTGTCCCTCGACCTCCCAACACAAACATTGTGGGTTCCAAATGGATTTTTCGCACAAAGTATCAGTCTGATGGATCTATTGACTGACTTAAGGCCCGTCTTGTTGCCAAAGCCTACACTTAACTCCCTAGTCTTGACTACACTGATACCTTCAGTCCAGCAATCAAAGCTTCCACTGTTCATGTAGTGTTGTCACTAGCAATCACTCATGGTTGGCCTCTTTGCTAACTTGATGTTAAAAATGCTTTTCTTCATGGTATTTTACAAGAACATGTTTATAAGGAGCAATTTCCTGGATATGTTGATCCTCGCTTTCCTCAGCATGTTTGCAAACTCAAGAAGGCTCTTTATGGCTTAAAGCAGGCTCCGCGTGCTTGGTTTCAACGATTCAGCTCATTTCTTTTGAAACTTAGTTTTACATGCAGTCGTGCTGACACCTCCTTATTTGTTCTGCATCGTCAGTAGCAAATCATTTATCTTTTACTCTATGTTGATGATATTATCCTTACTAGCAATAATAACTCTCTTCTCATCAGCTTCATTCAATAGCTTCACTCAGAATTCGCTACCAAGGACTTAGGTTCTCTTAGCTACTTTTTTGGTCTTGAAGCCACCTTTACCTCGACAGGACTCTTTCTCAATCAGACCAAGTATGCTTGTGACATTTTTACGCGAGCTCAACTCCTTGATTGCAAACCGGTATCCACTTCTATAGTTGTCGCTCAACATCTTTCCTCTGCTGGTTCTCCATTTGCAAATATCACTCTGTACCGTTCTCTTATTGGTGCTTTACGATATTTGACCATCACTCATCCTGATCTTGCTTATTCCATAAACTCCATTAGCCAATACTTGCATGCTCCTACTGATGACTATTTTCAAGCTGTAAAGCGCATCCTTCGATATGTCAAGGGCATTCTTCACTTTAGCTTTTCATTCACTGCTTCCTCTCCTGCTACCATTACTTCTTGCTCTGATGCTGATTGGGCTAGATGCCCTGACACTAAGCGCTCCACTTCTGGTTACTCCATCTATCTCAGCGACAACCTTGTCTCCTAGAGTGCCAAGAAGCAATCTATGGTATATCGCTTTAGTTGTGAACTTGAGTATCGTGCCCTTACTTCCACTACTGCCGAGGTTTTATGATTAGATCATCTCTTATATGATTTACATGTCCCTTATCCAGATCTACCGCTGCTTCTTTGTGACAACAAGAGTGCCATCTTTTTAAGCTCTAATCCAGTTTCTCACAAGCGCTCTAAGCACATCGGTCTTGACTATCATTTTCTTCGAGAACTTGTGGTCGCTAGTCGTATTCACATTCAACATTTTCCTTCTACTCTTCAAGTTGCAGATGTTTTTACCAAGAGTGTTTCCAGGCCACTCTTCAAATTCTTTCGCTCCAAGTTACTCATGTGCTCTAATCCCATGCTTAGCTTACGGGGGGTGCTGGGGATTCTCTAGAATCCCCTCGTGATTCTTAGCTCATAATTATAGGAATGTAATATATTGTATTTATGTTATGATTCTTTCCTTCTTAGTAGTCCAGCTACACATGTATACATGCTCTATATAAATGAAACTATCTCCACCTCAAAGTTTGGTGGTTTTCTCAAAACCTTAACATCATCAAACTAATACGAGCAGTCACCATGATCGTTTCACAATGCCTTGGAGACAAATTAATGAATGCGAGAATTTCTTAAATGATGATGAGAAGAGGGATGTCGGTATAGGTGATGGCATAGGAGTAACATTGGTAGAACTGGGTCTTGGTGATACGAGAGATAGCATGATCACCGATCAACTGAGATTGAAGCAGTGAAACATGGGCAAAAACCGTTACTATTCCTTGAGAAGCGGCTAGAAAGATGTTATGCTTCGGAATGTGGGAGTGCTGCACCAAAATGACCATGTGCAAATCTATTTCTTCAGGCGCAACAACTATGGTTCGTCCTCTTCAAGGAGTCTGATCATCTATAAGGTCGCACAAATGGTGTCTTGGAAGGACTAATGCACGCAAGCGACCGCACATTATAATAGGATCAGTGATCAAGAGTGTTGTTACCTATTTTTAGGTTCTTTATAAAAAATAAAAAGAAAATATAAAAATATACACATAAAAAAATATATATTTGAAAGGAATAAAAAAAAATCAGAGTGAGAAAAGGATGCTGGAACTACCATAAAATGACTCGGAATTGGTTGAGGAGGTTCAGAAATACAAGAATTGAAATTTGACAGTAAGAACCTTGTTGATAAGAAAAATTCAATTTGAGGAAGAAAAGTCTAAAATCAGATGTTTATGGACTAAATTAAATTTTATCCAAGGTTTAATTGAATTTATGGAGGGTTTGATTGCAAGAAAATTGATTTATTAAGTCAATTTAGGTTTTTATTGGAAGAAATTAAAATTCTGGGGTACAATTATAATTTTGAAGAGTTGATTTGGTCAAACAATGAGCATAATTGCATAATTATTGAAGTTTGGTGATCAATTGAGGACTTAATTGAAACAATCTAAAACCAAGGACTAAATCAGAAAAGGCACTAAAATCAAGGGGTCTAGTTACAATTTTTCCTAGGGGCTTGATTACAAAATTACAAAAAACATTTAAGGACCAATTCAGAAATATGCATTTTGAATTAGCAAACGGCGTCGTTTCCTTGACAACTGTTGATTACCTTCTTCATCCGCAACGGTTTCGATAGTGAATGAGCGCTATCAATGGAGCCATTTCAGCAACAAAAACAGCAGATTGCTTTAGTTATGGAGAATGTTTCACGGCTACTATTCCTCTACATGCCGTTACCAAGTTGAACGTTGGATCACGGGCCATTTTTTTGGCTTATAAAAGCCAGAGAAAGGCAATGAAAAAGAGGAGGAAAAGGAGAAAGACGAGACAGAGAGGGAGAGAAAGAGAACAGGGAGAATAAAAAGAAACAGAGGGAGATAGTAAAGAGAATTGGGCAGTATAAGGAGACGATAACAGAGGAACAGACGAAACGAAGCAAGAAAAAAAAAACCAACAGCAACCAGCCTACATTGTTGTTGTCCCTTGACCTTTAGAACCAGAGGCAGGGGAATAAAACCAAAGAAACAGAAGCAAAGGAAGAAACCCAGAGAGAAAGTCTAGAATAATAAAAAGAACACAAGACCAGAGTTGTCATCATCTTCAGTTCTTCTAGAAACCAGGTGCGTTCGTCTTCATATTCTTCTAAATCTACAAATAGGCATATACATTCTGCGAAGGTAATTTAATTACCTTTGCACTGTTCATGCACGCGTGAAACAAATTCACGCATGCATGAACTCTTAGCCGGCGGGGTCACTGGCCCAAGCATGCTGGGTCCAGCCCAGCCACATGGGTCGGGATGGGCCCAGCCCAAAATAAATAAATTCTTTAAAAATTATTTTTTTCTACAAATTTTGTTTGCTGTATTTTGATCAATACCGATTTGTATTTTTATATTATAAAGATATAAATTCAATATTAAAATACTCGGTTTTCGTCAAGACATTAAAAAATAAAAAAATAAAAAATATTTTGTTTTCATGCATACAGCCAAGTCTCTCAAAAATAAAAAAAATCATATTGTATTTAAATACAACAAAGAAAATTTTAAAAATATGTTTTTAGCACGCATTTTGGCTTTAATAACTAGTTTATTAAAGTTGCGAGAACTAGGCCAATATTTCAAAAATTCTAAAAAAATTATTTTATTTTCTTTTAATATCTAGAGTTATGATCTAATACGTAAGACGTATTTCGGATATTAAATTCTTTTGTTGACATTAGAATTACCCAATAAGATAAGGATCTCCTTACCAAAGAGGACTTTTCTTAAATCATAAACGGATCAATAACTAGAAAGCATGACAAGACCTTAGATTTTATTAGACAATTAAACAATGCAGCCTACCTTAGGTAGGACATATTTGGGGTGTTAATACTAGTTAGGGTTCCTAGTAACCAAAATATTAGGTGGTGACTCTCATTCTATTTTCTACTAATAAAAGACAAGAATTCCTCATCTCCCCATATTTGCCACATAAAATCATATTTTAAAGGTGGATATTTTCACCGTGACGCTGCATACATACGACAAGGAGAATGGAGCTGGTGCTGATACAAGCCATAAAGCAGGGAAGAGTAGACAATATTAGGATGATTGTTTTATACTTTACAAATTTATATATATATATATATATATATATATATATATTATTAAAAAATATATTTTATAAAAAATATTTTCTAGAAAAATTTAGTTTAATTTCTAGAAAAAGTATTTTTCTTTTATTTTAGACAGAAAACACTTTCTAAAAGTTATGAAAAAATTTAAAACATCATGTTATTTACTGGTTATAATAAATTTGGTCCTCTAACTTTTGATTATTATATATTTTATTTTGATTTTTTTTAATTTCATCCCTTAAAATTTGATTTAATTTAATATTTTTATATCAACTCTGGTTCTTATTTTTATGATTGTTATTTGTTTTTCTCTTATCATTTTGTTAATTGAAATTTTTATTTATCACATTTGGTCCTCATTCTTTTGATTATTATTTATTTTATTTGAAATAATTTATAAAATTATAATTTTTTTAATTTCATCATCTCTTAGCTTTTTTATCTGTTAGATTTGTTCTTTATTATTTATTTTATTTGAAATAATTTATGAAATTAGATTTTTTAATTTATTCTCATTTAACTTTTTAATTTGTAAGATTTGTTCTTTATTATTTTAATAAACTTGAAAAAAATATTAATAATTTATTTTCTAACTTATTTTTCATGACATAGTAAAATACTAGAAAGTGTTTTCCAACTTAATTTTTTTTTATTTTTTCTTTATATTACCAAATATAAAAAAATAATTTATTTTTCAAGATTTTATTTTTTAATAAAACCATTTAAAAAAAAAAACTACTTTCTAATGAACAAACAGGGCCTTAATGTTATTTCGAGTCATGCATGCCTTATTTGATTAATGAAAATGGAATTGGATTTTAATATATAGTTTGAATTTCTTCATTAAAACAATGTGTTTATTATTATTATTACCTTAAATACATATTTTTAGAATTAATCTCTTTTTTCTTTAACTTATATATTTTACTGTTCATCAATTGTACTTGCACGTTTTGTTTTTTTTAATACTTGAAAATACATTTTTCATTTATTCATTCAAATCTTGATTAGTTTACCACATGATGCTTAAAAGTCAGATCAGTATTTATATGCACAAAAGCATTGTTTCGGAACAGGTGGTGTGTATAATAATATTGCAGGGGCTCTTCTCGCCATATCAATTTTTATAGTCTTTCCAGCAACGATTTTGGCCTTCACATGTCGAGTGAAAACAAAGACGCTTACTTGAATTTTAGTTTACGTTAATTGTAAAATAATTATTTGGTACAATAAATTATTTTTTACCGGTCCAAAATTATTCTAGATTCTTTGAATCAAGCATAATTAATGATGCCTCATTACTCAATTACTTTATATAATGTATTGGGAGAAATCTAAGAAGTTTAGTGGTGTGAACTTTAAAAAATAACAATAAAAGATGTTCTTCATATTAAATTTTATTAAATTCTTGATAAAAACATGTGCCAAAGATGCTCGATAAAGTCAAATATTACTATTGTGTCAACTGTTCATACATGCAAGCACAATAATTTTATGTACAAAAATTATAAATTGACTAGGTTAGATAATATATTATATTGTATGTGTATTTACATCAACATGCTTAGATGCTATGAGAATAATTAGATCATAAGTATAAGGTTAAAAATGTTATCTCGAAGGAAGAAATTCATATTCATAAGGTTTCTTGACTTTAACAAGGTTAATTTAATAATAGTGATAAGGAAAGTTTAAGATTTTCAACTCATCTTGCATGATATTGTGTTAAGGGGATGGTTCAAACTAAATAGCTATTGTTATTGAAAAATTACCATCATCTTCCTAGAAAGGCTTTAAAAACTAACTTAAATATAAGTGAAGCGAGATACAAGTTAAAAATCTCATTTCAAGATTAAGGTTAAAGAAGGATAGCAATTTATTCGAAAGAAAAACAAGCTCCTCCTTAGTAGCTTTAAAAGAAAATATGATTGAACATGTTAAAAAGTTCCTCGAGGAAAAGAAATTAGCAAAAGAAAAGGCTTATTACAAAGGAAAAATATATTATCTATAAGCTCAATAATAAATATTTTATTTGTAATAAAAGTATACACCAAGCTACAATTACAAAAATAAGTTTTAGCAAGACAATCCTAAGAGAAAGGATAGTCAAGCCAATATTAATGAAGTTGAGAACCTCTCAAATGATTTGCCAAAAATGAGCTTATTTGTTTTTATCTCTGAGATTAGTTAAATAATTACTACTAAGTAGTGGTGGAAAGATACTATTGCAACAAGATGTGTAAGTTTTAGAAAAATGATGTTCTCTACCTACTAATAAATAGATAATGAACAAGTATGCATGGTGAATTCATCAACTATAAAAATACTAGACATTAGAAATGTTTTTTTTTCTATTTGCTTGAATCTTTTGATATGTGGCATGACAAGTTAGGATACGTGAATTATAATTTTATACAAAGCTTAACTAATCTTGAATTATTAATTATGATTTAAAAAAAAAAACATAATACAAAGCTTAACTAATCTTGAATTATTAACTATGATTTAAAAAAAAAAAAAAAAACATAGGCGTGGAGTCATTATAGAATCAAAATTCACAAAGATTTCATTTCAAATAATTTAAAAAAATAATGAACATCTAGATTTAATTCATGTTAATATTGGTGATTTAAAATTAGTAAAATTAAGAAGTAGAAAAATTATTTCATTACTTATATAGATAATTGCATTATTAGATTTTCCAAAAGAGTATTAATACAATGGAAATGATAGTTTTAAATTTTTCAGAAGTTTCAAGGATCTCACTAGACAGCTACGGACTATTTAAGGTTTGAGAAAAGATTACCCGAAAATCAATTCCTTCTTCTATAGTTTGATTAACTCTTCAAAGTTGAGTTATCATAAACTACAATTCATCTAATTGTTTAGCTTCTAACAATATTCCACATGAATTATCAAATCAAGAATTTCCTAAACTCTTTTAAGAGATATGGATTGATATGCCTTGAATGCTAGCTCTTTTTCTATATTGTAGGGGACATCACGGAGAACTACAAGTAAAAAAAGGTAAAAATTAAAAAATAAATCGCCACCTAGTTTTATATTAATTAGAAACTTAGATTTATTTTTTAGAAGTTCTAGATAAATAACTAGTTATGTAATAAAGAAGACAACAATATATATATATATATATATGGTAAATTGTATTATTGTTTATTTCTAATGATAAGGGTGATTAATGTGCTTACATACTAAGGTTTTCCTAAATTGATATATATGTGTTATTATTAAAAGTACTATTATAACCTAAGATAGTAATTTAGGACATGGGTATAGTAACAAAACTCCATCCTCACTTTTGCAATGCAACATTATACTTGAAAGGATGATAAATAAATAATAGTTATAAGCCTATTCAAAATTGTATTGATTGAAAAGGGCTTAAAGTTATCACTCATACTCAATAAGACTATAAGTTCATATTCATCCAACTTAAATTATTTCATGTCATTAAAAAGATGTCGCAGAAAATAACATGAATATAATTTATCACATGGACATATGAATATGAATATAGAAAATTCACATTCTGATATCAAGAGAAGTAATTTAGATTTGATAGTTATTAATATATGATAACAATTAAAAACTGGTTTATTTATCCTAAATGGACATCTAAAATTGTATTTTTAACATGAAATTCATCAATCTAAAATAACATTTGAAATTGGTTCATTTATCCTAAGTGAACTTATAAAAGTAAATTTTTAACACAAAATTCATTAATCTATAATAACTGTCAAAACTAGTTCATTTATCCTAGGTGGACTTATAAAAAAATATTTTTGACGCGAAAGTCATTAACCTAGAATAATGACCGAAATTGAATTGTTTATTCTAGGTGGATTTATAAAAAATAAAATTTGTAAAAAAAAAAAAAACATGACCATATCCTCGTCATAAGATAAAATCACAAAACAATCTCATCACCAACAAAATTTTATAATCATCCATAACACATCAACAAAAATCATCTATAATAATATATGTAATAACAATTCCAATATTTAAATCTTTCATAATCATCAATAACACATTCTATTAAACACAATAAAATATTAATATATATATATATAACATCACAATAATCATCAAAATTAATAATATACCAAAAAAGTATTTGATTTCAGATGTTAGTAGTGGTTGTTTTTTGTGCTATAATGGTGTTTTAAATAATGAATGGTGGTTTGTTTATAGGGTAACGTGGGTTTTGATTTTGGATTGTATTGGGTGATGTGATTGGATTTTTTAGTCTTGTAATTGCTAGTTTGGGTGGTGATTATAGTAGTGATGTCATTATTAATGATGGTGTTGGGGGTAGTAGAGTTAAAGGTTTTAGTAGACATTATTGAAAAGTAAAATTTCAAACTTAGACAACAAATTAAAAAGTTGAATAGTCAAAGTGAAGCCAATTATGATTTGTCATTTTAATAGAAATCTCAGCTAAATCCATTAATGGCCTCGATGATTTTGAAAGACACTTGTAAGAGCAACCTTTATTCAAGGATATTGAAGCATTAACCTAAGATTTGAATATGATTTTCATCGTATAGAATCGATAGGGAAAGGTAGCGAACCATGGTAGAAATCTTAGACAAATCCAATAGTTATATACCAATCACAATCTAATGGGGCACAACTACTTTACCAAGAAACTTCTCCCAATAAATCATGAAATTTCACAGAGGCAATAACTCCTAGCTCAACAATTGAAATGAAGATTCGTTCGGTCAAGTTGTAAAAAAGGGTGAGATGAATAACATGTTTAAAAGGAGTTAAATCTAACAGTGATCAGGTAAGTAATAGCTCCAATAGCATGACGAATACTTATACAAGGTTATAGTTGTATCTCAATGAATTGACTTATATCTATTGTACATATAATTGGAAAACTTTTTCAAGTATAAATGTACAAACTAAAATGAAATGTGATGAGAATCATTAACCAACATCACAAGATCCATTACACGTTCTAGTTTGATCTAGTGCAAAGTCAAGAACTAAGAAGACTAAATAGGCATTCAATGAGCTAAATAAAGATATCTAGACCTTATTTCCTACAACACTTGTAGATTCAAGTTGTTATATATCCATCTTACAAATCACAAGTGACACTTATCAATTATCTTTTATCTTTTACAACAACAAGCATATTATTCATTTTAAAATATTTCATTCAAGTACATGTACATAGCTTGTTTAATCCATACATACTTAGGTCCTTACATGTCAGGGAAATATTATAGAAGCCTAATACTTTATGGACACAAGTTTATATAGAAAATTTATACAAGGAATATAAGGGTTTTAAAGACGCACTAATGATGTGATAAGAACCTACAATAAATAATTGTTTAATAAGTAAAGAGAATTGTTTGATGGCATCATTAATTGTATCATTTAATTCTAACATAAATCGAATAACATAAGCATATCACCATTGTCATTCCCTCAGATAAGTCAATGTAGTATAATTATTCCAATGTTGATTCCTCATATAACTATTTCCAATGAATATTTGTTATCTAATCTTTACTATCCTATAAAACAAATCATAAGTTGATTTCTCAAACATAGAACATCCATTCTTTCCTAGTCATAAGGCATCCCCCTTAACCATTAATATTTCTTTAATCATCGCTATTTCAACAGAACATATTTTATTTCTTTAATTATCAATATTTCAACAATGTATTGACTTTACCAACACCTTTGTCATTGATCTCATGGTCACCACATATTCATTTACACCATAACCTTAGTCACCTTTATTAGGTACCAAGTTTCAACACGTATATTTAACCACCCTCATCATGATGCTAAGTATCAATACATAACCTTAGTCATTTTAATATTTATCAATATACGCAAGATATTCATATCCATTCCAATATTATCATATTAATTTAATTCATACCAATACACGCAAGGTATTAATGCCCATTCAAACATTGATATAACTAATTTGATCCATGCCAATATACACAAGGTATTTATACCCATTTCAATAATATTATAACTATTTGATACATATCAATGCATGCAAGATACTCATATCCATTCCAATAATATCATAATTAATTGTTGCATATCAATGTATGCAAGATACTCATATTCATTCAAATATTTATCGAAGTAATAAAATAATGAATTTTGAAATTTATCAATAAGTTTACACAAATTAAAAAGACAAGATGTGATGTACCTACCTGCTTCTTTGACCGAACGAGTTCTTCTAACCATAGATGAACTTGCTTCAGGCTCCTCTATTATTTTGGATTAAAAGATATCATAAGTATCACTTAATAACTTTACCATAATATAAATCCTCATATCATTGAAATTCTATTTATGCAAGTTTATGATCATGGATTTGTTACCCTTTAACTAATTTTGTCATTACATTTTCTAACTCCATTTTACTACTTAAAACTATTTAGCATTTTGCTTACAAGTTTCAAACCTCAATTTTTTAACATGACTTGATTAGCTAAGATATTAATCTACAACTTTATTGTACGGCAGGAAACCTAATTCTACCTTTAACCAACCCAAATTTAACTATTAATATGCTTAATGAAATTTGTCTAGTGATGATCAATTTCGACCTTACTTTGGTTTTTAGGTCATATCTGGTGTTATATAGCTCCAATTAAATCTAGATCAATTCCATTTGAAATATAACACCTATTCATACAAGTTTTATAAAAAAGAACACTTCCAAATTAGATTGTTTTAAGGCTTAAATTAAACAATCACATTAGCATAGATAATTTGTCTAGATTTATACTAGTTAGACCTTTACTTGGTTTTTAACTCATATATGAAGTTATACAACTCCAATTAACTCAAGGCCAATTCCATTTGAAAGTTAATATTTATACCTATAATTGTTGTTAAGAAGTTTATCATAACCTTTATCATTTTGAAAGTCTTATCTCGTATGGGACTTCAATACCAAAACTGTCTGATTTTCTCCATCTTAAGATTTAGGACACAATCATCTTAAGTTTCCTATTACTCTTTTAAATTTTTTTTTTATCAGTAAGGTCTTGTTATCATTATTATTATGTTCCCCTCAAACATGAATCATTACTTTTATGAGAGTATTAATCCTAATTCTTTTTTTTTTTCATATTTATAACTATACAACTTTATACCATTTCCTCAATGTCCTTAACACTTGTTCAATTACATACTTTCAATCCAACAATTCATGTTGCAATGTAATAGTGTTATTAAGTAAGGATTAATGGCAATAATTCTTCTTACAATTTTCTTACAATCCAAGTTAAAAAAGTAATACCAATTTTAACCCTATCATTATCACCATGACAAGACCAATATTAAAGCTTTTTCTTAACTTATACAACATTTATCCTTATGCTCTTACAAGAACATATAATTTACCAATTATAAGTTATGTTTCAACATTTTTACATGTTACACACATGGTCAATGTTCTTTCTTTCATTTATGCAAGGATTCAACTCATTAATTTAAAATTTTAGTTTTGAAACCTCACTTTTATTTCAATTACTACATGCATTTTACCTTATTCACATCTTCATATCTTACAATTAACTTTATACAACAAGTTTGTTCAAGTAACTGACACAACTGAAAGATTGATGTCTTCTCCCAAGTGCAGGAATGTCGAAGTAATAAATAACCCGGTAAGACCGGGGTCGAACCACAAGGAGGTTATTTGTACAAATTATAAATAACAACAATAACAATAACAATAATAACAATAATAATAATAATAATAATAATAATACTAGTAGTAGTA
>NW_011499978.1:385490-402363 GCF_000495115.2 Populus euphratica | reverse complement strand
ATTGTATCATTTAATTCTAACATAAATCGAATAACATAAGCATATCACCATTGTCATTCCCTCAGATAAGTCAATGTAGTATAATTATTCCAATGTTGATTCCTCATATAACTATTTCCAATGAATATTTGTTATCTAATCTTTACTATCCTATAAAACAAATCATAAGTTGATTTCTCAAACATAGAACATCCATTCTTTCCTAGTCATAAGGCATCCCCCTTAACCATTAATATTTCTTTAATCATCGCTATTTCAACAGAACATATTTTATTTCTTTAATTATCAATATTTCAACAATGTATTGACTTTACCAACACCTTTGTCATTGATCTCATGGTCACCACATATTCATTTACACCATAACCTTAGTCACCTTTATTAGGTACCAAGTTTCAACACGTATATTTAACCACCCTCATCATGATGCTAAGTATCAATACATAACCTTAGTCATTTTAATATTTATCAATATACGCAAGATATTCATATCCATTCCAATATTATCATATTAATTTGATCCATACCAATACACGCAAGGTATTAATGCCCATTCAAATATTGATATAACTAATTTGATCCATACCAATATGCATAAGGTACTTATACCCATTTCAATAATATTATAACTATTTGATACATATTAATGCATGCAAGATACTCATATCCATTCCAATAATATCATAATTAATTGTTGCATATCAATGTATGCAAGATACTCATATTCATTCAAATATTTATCGAAGTAATAAAATAATGAATTTTGAAATTTATCAATAAGTTTACACAAATTAAAAAGACAAGATGTGATGTACCTACCTGCTTCTTTGACCGAACGAGTTCTTCTAACCATAGATGAACTTGCTTCAGGCTCCTCTATTATTTTGGATTAAAAGATATCATAAGTATCACTTAATAACTTTACCATAATATAAATCCTCATATCATTGAAATTCTATTTATGCAAGTTTATGATCATGGATTTGTTACCCTTTAACTAATTTTGTCATTACATTTTCTAACTCCATTTTACTACTTAAAACTATTTAGCATTTTGCTTACAAGTTTCAAACCTCAATTTTTTAACATGACTTGATTAGCTAAGATATTAATCTACAACTTTATTGTACGGCAGGAAACCTAATTCTACCTTTAACCAACCCAAATTTAACTATTAATATGCTTAATGAAATTTGTCTAGTGATGATCAATTTCGACCTTACTTTGGTTTTTAGGTCATATCTGGTGTTATATAGCTCCAATTAAATCTAGATCAATTCCATTTGAAATATAACACCTATTCATACAAGTTTTATAAAAAAGAACACTTCCAAATTAGATTGTTTTAAGGCTTAAATTAAACAATCACATTAGCATAGATAATTTGTCTAGATTTATACTAGTTAGACCTTTACTTGGTTTTTAACTCATATATGAAGTTATACAACTCCAATTAACTCAAGGCCAATTCCATTTGAAAGTTAATATTTATACCTATAATTGTTGTTAAGAAGTTTATCATAACCTTTATCATTTTCAAAGTCTTATCTCGTATGGGACTTCAATACCAAAACTGTCTGATTTTCTCCATCTTAAGATTTAGGACACAATCATCTTAAGTTTCCTATTACTCTTTTAAATTTTTTTTTTATCAGTAAGGTCTTGTTATCATTATTATTATGTTCCCCTCAAACATGAATCATTACTTTTATGAGAGCATTAATCCTAATTCTTTTTTTTTCATATTTATAACTATACAACTTTATACCATTTCCTCAATGTCCTTAACACTTGTTCAATTACATACTTTCAATCCAACAATTCATGTTAAAATGTAATAGTGTTATCAAGTAAGGATTAATGGCAACAATTCTTCTTACAATTTTCTTATAATCCAAGTTAAAAAAGTAATAGCAATTTTAACCCTATCATTATCACCATGACAAGACCAATATTAAAGCTTTTTCTTAACTTATACAACATTTATCCTTATGCTCTTACAAGAACATATAATTTACCAATTATAAGTTATGTTTCAACATTTTTACATGTTACATACATGGTCAATGTTCTTTCTTTCATTTATGCAAGGATTCAACTCATTAATTTAAAATTTTAGTTTTGAAACCTCACTTTTATTTCAATTACTACATGCATTTTACCTTATTCACATCTTCATATCTTACAATTAACCTTATACAACAAGTTTGTTCAAGTAACAAGGTTTCTTCTTACCTTACATCCTTTATACAACAAGTTTGTTCAAGTAACTGACACAACTGAAAGATTGATGTCTTCTCACAATCATCTCTTCTTTTACATAAGATACACACATTATCAACTCATCCATCCTCATTTTAAATCATAAGATGTCCTTCCATCATTACTAAACATATTCGTTCTATTAAACTTCTATTATCAAACATTTATTCAAACATTAATACCCACACACTTCCAATTACATCAAACATGTTATCAGTCAAGTTTCCTAAATTTTGTATATATAAGCAGCAAATTCAAAAAGCAATAAGTAATTAACTGTAGATTATATGTTCAAACCCAATGGTCAAAATATATAACTCAGAGTATTGCATAACATATCTCAAAATCAAAACGATCCTGCAGTTAAATTAGACATGATTTCCTTACTGTTAAAAGTGAATTATTTCTTCCTGTTAGTTTTATTTCAAATTTCTACCATTTATAAGTAATAACCTAATCTTATAAACCTCTATTAAATGTTGTAGCAATTCAATGATAGATGGAAGAGAAACATAATGTTGAAGTTGATTGCTTTTAAGCAAGAAATCCTAGCTTTGTATAATTTCACCTTGTTGTTGTAACTTTTAAACGAAATTTGATATTAGAATACCCAATGATGTAATTGTTGATGAGGTAGAGTATAACACTATATCAAAAAATTGGATCGATCAGACGATGAAAGATGGTGCAATGAGCTTTACAAAAGTGCTTGTTATGCTTCCATTTTCTCTCCAGCTTCTTTTTCCTCCTCCACCACTTCTTCTCCTTAAGAATCTCTTGCCTTACCTCCTAACTCTTTCACGCAACAAAACGATCCATCTTTCTTTCAATATCTTTTGGTGTAGCTTTCTTTTTCTTACCTACACAAAAACCCACTCAAGGCTCCTCTTATAAGGAGATGTAAGTGGTTTTGGTCAAGAGAAAATGAAGGAGATAATGGCCTAGAGGGCCATTCTACACAACACAGTTTGTAAAAAGAGAACATATGTGTCTTATTCCCATGTAATTATACCACCCCTATAAAATGTCTTAAAGTGACACCACAATTTATCTTCTCGTTTTCTATGCACTAGCCTTGTACTAACAATTTATCTTTTGGATCTTATAAAGCTTTAATTATCTTAGAATTTTAACCCAAGATATATATATATATATATATTAGAAGATCCTTTATAAAATTCCATTATGATCCAATAGTCGGATTGAAAGATATGTTCAATACCATAAAATTAGGCAAACGGTAATTTCACACCAAAAACCTGAACTTTGCATACCAAGTATTTTACTCAAATCATCATGGGTCTTAGAATAATTCATTGGAGATTACTATTTATGATTATCAGAACATTTCCCTCAGAATCCTTACCCCCTTTTCCAACCCCACAACACGGTTATTAAATGAGCTTGTATCGATATTTAACTTTTCTCGCGTGGGGATCATGCGATAACTTATTATAAATTTCCCCCTATTTTGAAATAATATCACTCAAGAGTGCAAAATTTATTCCTTCCAATAATTATCATAACCAGTTAGGAAATTCACATGATTTATCGTTATTTAATATTTTGCATATTGATTTATTTCTTTATCTCACTTGACATTTAAATTAATCACCTAAGAGTGTTTATTCCAATTCCCCCAATAATTTCTCTCTATTTTGTTATTTTTCAATTAATACTTTTCTTATTAAATTCATATTTATTAAGTTTAGACCAAGGGTTTATAGTTTTATGCCCCAACTATTAACATCTATAGGTTAACTTTCAAGGTATCCAAATATTTTATTTAATATTTTTCCTTATCAAGTCTTTTCTATCAAATTTTCATCATGTTTTTCAATATCTTCTTTGTGATTTATCATGACTTTACATGCATGCAGATTGAGCTTATTTTTCTAATGTGTAGTTTTATGTTAATAAGTATATTTTTTTATTCGACTATTGGATTGGGCTAAACTTTAATTGGAAAATTATAAAGATCTTGTTTATTATAGGGTTAAAATTTTATAGCTATCAAGTATTGGAAAGACTTTGTGATAAAGCCTAGATGTTATTGTTTGTGATTTACAATATTTTTCATAGTTAATTTATGATTTTTTTTCTATTCTATTTAGATATTTTTGTTATTTTTACAACCTTATTTATGATGTTTTACCTAGTATAAATAGAGTTAGTCAGCTTGTATTTAAGAATATGGATTGATTATTCAAAAATAAAACTTGTATGTGAGTTTTTTCTTACTTTTAGTTCTTCATGGAATTTTCAAAACTTATCAAAAATCACTTCTTTGTGTTGTTCATCAATATACCTTCGGTTCTTGGTTTGTTATAATTAATGGGTCAAGCTTTTCAACCTTATAAATTTGGTTCTTGATTCGTTATAATCAATGGTTCTGGGTTTTGAATTTTATACCTATGATTTTTGATTTGTTATAATCAATAAGTCAGAGTTTTCATCCAATAACTATGGTTCTTTGGTTTAGGTAATTATTAAATCAAGTTTTTTTCAACTTCATTCTAGTTTTCTTGGGTTGTGTTCAATCTTTATTATGGGTTCTAGGGTTCTTACTCTTCAGGTAGGCATTGGTTAGTATAAAAGCTTAACTCTAAAATCAAGTTTTATTTATCTATCTTTAAACTTAGTTTACTTCGTGTCTTAAGTCTTGTTTTTCATTGTTAGGTTTTTTATGTTGTCTTTACTCTAATTCTAGTTTTTTTGTGCTTTTGATTTGAGCTTTCATGGTATTTTTTAGTTGGTGATTTCATTAATAAAAAAAAAAAGAGGAAATAGTCGCCTATCAATTTAGTATTCAACTTATATATATATCAAAGAGAAAAAATCAAGTTGATTAAAATTTGTTTAGTTAGAATAGGTAGCCTTAGCAAAATCTCATATAAAAATAAATTTTATTGAGTTATCTTATGTTAAATTTAGGTTTTTTTTAGCTTTGATTTTGGGTTCCGTTGATTTGTTCTTGAATTCATTTTTGTTCTCTTGATTGTCTTGTCTTTTTTCATTCATTAGTTGAGCTTCACAAGTTGAAATTTTTTGATAAATTTTTGTTTAGTTTAATAAAAAACTAAAGGGGGAGTTAAGAATGGTAAAAAACAAGAGGGCATGATAATAATAATAAGGAAGCGTGTGAGGTTTATTACTAACATCTTTTACACCTTTTAATTATATCTTCTAAAAATAAGTTAACATTCAAGTAAGGTGAAATGAGTCATGGTCAAATCTTTTTTAGAAGAGAAAAAATAATAAGAATCATCAAACAACATCATATGATCAATTTATATTAGTCAATTAAGCATTTTACAGGATTAAAAACTAAAAAGATTAAAGAGATATTCAATGAGCTAATTCAAGATACTTGGGACTTATTTCTAACAAGAATTATAAATTTAACTTGTTTTTCTATTTACATGCAGTTTGAACTTATTTTTTTAAGGTGTAATTTAGGTTAATGAGAAGAAGTTTTGGTATGACTGTTAGATTAAATTAAGATTTTATCATAAAATTTTAAAAACTTTGTTTTTTATAAAGTTAAAATTTTATAATGATCACACATCATAAAAGCTTTATGATAAAGCTCGAATGTTATTGTTCAAGATTTGTAATATTTTTATAGGTGATTTAGAATTATTTTTTTATTTGATTTAAAACTTTTTTATTAATTTTTTCAATTTTTTTAAATTACCTAATATAAATAGATTTATTTAGATTGTATTTAATAATAAAAATTAATTATTTGAAGATAAAACTCATTTGAAAGAGTTTGCTATTTGATCATAAGTCCATGTTCTTTTTTTTAATTGATTTTAACTTTTTTAGATTGTCCATGTTCTTTTTTCTAATTGATTTTAACTTTTTTAGATCGTGTTTAATCAAGTAATTTGTATTCTATGTCAAAAAAAAATATTTTTGAAATATTATAAATAACCAAAATTTTAAAAGAAATTATTTCAGCAAATCTCATTAGTTTTTGCATTTTTTTTATAAATTCTATTTAAAACTTTAATTAATATTCTCAAATATAAAAAACTAATTTAAGCTTATAAATTCACATGTTACAAACAACAAACAGCATGTGAAATCAAAATCGATCAACACCATAAACCTCAATTTTGGGAGCCCCAAGGAAATATTGTACTCGCGGGCACCATTCAGTTTCCTTCGGCGATTAGGGAAGCCAAACCTGAATTTGAGTAATGATTTAGTTGTTTTGATCCCGCAATCGAAACCCTTATCGGCCGGAGAGGTTTTGGCAACCAATATGTCTAAACATGTTGCTGGGAATTTGGTTTTGGTATTTGGAGCGTTTCATTTAGAAAAATTTACGATTGCGAATCCGGGGATTAAGGCGTTTAGGTATAACCCATATTTATGGAAGTTGTTTTTGGAGGAGTATGATCATAAGGGAGTGGAGGAGGTGACGAAAAAGGCGATATAGAGAGTAGCCAAGGGATTGAGCGAGAAATTGGGGGTTTTTTCTGAGGACAATAGGAAGGCAAGGGAATCCGAGGATATTGGAGGGGTTGAAAAGGAAGATGAGGGAGAAAGGTTTTGATTATACGGTTGTTTTGATGTATTAGTGCGTTTAGGATCTCTTTTTTTTTTTTTTTTTTGAGGATTCGGTTGATACTTGAATTCAAATTGCTTGTCCTATTCTTTCTATTGACAGAGAAGCCATTGTTGACGCCTTTTGAGGCGGAGATTGCGCTTGGGGATTTGGCTGGTTGGTGGAGAACACTTCGGTGGGAAAAGTGACGGATCTTGTTGTGGGTGTGACAATGGAGATGCAAAAGGTTTGGAGGAAGATTATGGTGGGGAGTATCCCATGGATACTGTGCTCAGGATGGTGGGGAATGGAATTCTTCTTATGTGAAGAAAGCAACCCGCCTGTACGGAGAAACGTTGCGTCTTCTATTGGCAATGTTGCTGCTACATAACATCACTGGGCCATGAGACTGTAAACTAGTGTACTGAGATTTCTAACTACAAGTAAGCTGTCAAGTTCACCCTGTGTGTTTAATGTTCTATTGCTGATACTAAATGAAAGTCCCATTTGTATCAATTTTTATGATTCATTTGTAGTTTAGAAGCTAGCATGGAGGAATTATTGACTTTGGTTTGAGTAAATGATAAAATTGTCATACAAAGTTACCCAGAAGTCACAGATCGTGTACATCATGACAACTATTGTACAATGAATATTCTGTATTATGAAGAGCCTTAGAGTGATGATATCTTGATGCTTTTAAGAGATATCTCATATCTCATTATCATAATTACTAATGTTTTGATCCATGGCGCATGCATGAACATAAGAAAGAGAGTTTTCAATCGTTAATGCAATTACTTTTAGCACCAACTTATAAGCAGTGGAAAAGCACAGCTTTGGACAGTCTATTTCAATTTGGTCACCCAACAAAAACGAGAGCATTAATTAAAATGCAAGTGAATATTGGCGTAGATCTTTGGCATTTTGAAAATGAGAGTGCTGAAAAAGTACTCGGTGGTGTTTCCTTATATTAGCTATTGACTTGAAAACTAGAAGTAGGCATAGATGTTGATTTTGAACAAACTTGGGGATGTTTTGCAGAGCCTGAAATGGGAAACTCACTTTTCTTAATGATATAGGATTTTCTTGCTATCGATTTTCCTTTTTTAACGATACAAACTTGTTGATTTGATGCATGGTGGTAATGGAATAAAGGGTGAAGGGCAAAAATCACTGAGAGTGTCTGACTCGTGACTTGGTAAGTAGCACTATGTTTCTGTTCTTTGTTTTTTTTAACTTGGAACGTCAGTTGCACTATATGTTTCAGCAGGACAGTGCAAAACGTGTCACGTTATTAATGCAAAAGAAGCTTTAGATAAAAATAATTTTGAATAAAGATCCACCACAGAAACCCTTGCACCATCACCATTTGTGGGATAACGTGAGCATATTGACTCGTAAACTACTGCACGCTATGCGAGTTGGGCTACGTTTGCTATCGCAGCAAAAACATGCTATGGCACACGAAGAAGGTGACCAATTCTGAAACAGATGCAGCATGCTCTGTTCAGAGAAATGCTGTCTTCTGCTGGCATTACCGCGGTGGTGCATCATAACGCCACCAGGTCATAAGATTGTAAACTAGCGTGCCTAAGAAAGGTGCTCGAATTCTTATTACAATTTATGAGTAACCGTGTGTACTTCATCCTATTGTTTAATGTTCTGTTGCAAATGCTTTAACCTAGGGAAGTTACTGTTGACATTTTCGTTGCTTCAATATGGTTGAGGTGGAGCTAGTTAATATGCATTATCTATTTTATTATTATTTTTTAAATTCAATAAAAAAAATTAAGGCTATATTTTAATAGTTGAATTTTCACCTATAAAAAGAAACACTTAAAACTCTCATTTGCATCAGCTTTATACACTTTCTGTCCAAAACAATGCTGCACCCTCAGCTTGAAAATAAGAGCTGTTAGGTTTATTTTGTGAAACATTGGTAAAAACAATCATCTTGTTATTAAGAATGACCCATGGGTCCTAAAGATCTTGTATCTTCGTCATTTTACATCTAAGAACTGTGGGCTCCCATGAATACAATCTGACCTTAGAATGCAAAGTTTTCCTGTCATGACTGAACTAGAAGAGTGTATGTGAATCCAATTGAGCTCATCTTCTAGATTGTTAACATTTTCATCTGTAATGGAACATCGCAACCAGCTCCACCTGCATCTATATATTACTTGATTGTTCCAACGTTGTTTTCACACCATGGTATTCATGCTTTCATCCCTATTTCAAATCCATAAAGAAATTTAAGTGGACAAAACAAAGCATAGGTTCAGGTTCACTTAATATCCATCATCGGTAGAAAACAAGCAGATCATGATATATGGCGACTTACATAGGTTCAAGGCTGGAATCGCACCCTATTTTTCTGCCAAGTCTTTGGTTTCAGTCAGTTGCTGGGTCCTGCACTATCACCAAGATTGTAACTAATGATGTAAGCAATACAATATAACTGATTCAATTGATGGATCATATTAACCAAAATACAGCCACAGGTGCATGTATAACTTTGTTGGATGGAATCCTTAAGATGGCACAAGGAGACTGATGCACTTTCAGTTCATAGCTTTCAAATATTGCAAGAGAAACCACTGACAAAATGAAAGTCCACAGGTTCCAATATGTAAAGTTCGATGACACTTCATATTTCTAAAAGACACTTTATGATCCTGATCCTATTGCCTGTATCTCCCAAGTTCAAAATTGCTTGTGAATTTTCAAGGCTTCAAGCATGAAGCAATCACCACAACAATCACACAATACCACAACAGCTTAACAAAGTCATAACCGAACAATTATAAGGAAGAATCATCACTTTCTCATTCATGGATCAAAATTTGATGGAATTTCTAAACTTCAAATAAAAGTTTAGCAACTATTAGAGATTAAAATATAAACTTCCTAAAGAGCTTCACCAAACAACTTTAAGCTTTCAGTAGAGATGGTTTTTGACATGGTATCAATGTCTTGCTAACTAAACAACCAATGATTTCGAAACTCATCACCCTTATTCTTTCTTCTAATTAACATACAATAGCACAAGCTAGCATGAGTCTATTCAAGTTTTAAACCTAAAAGGATTTCACTTAAGAGGGATGTTAGAAGATAATAAAAAAACCATTTCCGAGGTTTCACTCAACTTAAATTTTTGGATTGGGATGGTTATTTGACAGCAACATCATATCAAAACGTAGAATAAATATATTCAGCTCTTCCGTTGTCAAAAAATCTTGCATTTATGAAAGCAAAAGGAGAACAAAAAGGAGGTTCATTGAACTTGAATTTGCTTGATCTTAGACAATGAATGACCTTTGGACCATCACAAGTTTATTGTGCTGGCTTGTACAAGATCCTGTCAAGCCCCCTTTATTCTTGAGATTTTACACCACCTTCCTTTATGACATGATTCCTTTCCAATTAAGAGGGATTTGTTCAACCCTGTGACAGCTAAAAGTATTTCGAAGAAAAACCTGCCACCAAACAAGTAATCACATCCTTATTTCCACCATAAACCCTTACACTTTTTTTGTTCTCAATCACCATTCTCTTCAAATTACAACAAATACTTGGAGGTTTTGAAATAAGTTTAGTATGTAATCAGTTGCATCATCATTTCCTACACTGTCTATTCCTGATCTCATCAATGAGACCACAAACCATTCCAACCAACCTGAAATGTTTCATCAAACTAAAACACACAAACCCACTGAAAATTTTAATTAGCAGGACAGAAAGAATATGTCATGTAAGTGCCCAATGCCCACTGAATGAAACTTTGGTGGCAATTTTGCATAATTCATTCTGTCAAACTTGATTGAAAATCTAGGTTGTTTCCTGGTTAACAAATGCAAATAACCTGGACACCATTGCCAACTTGAATTGTGAAAGTTGATGAAGAAGGAGCTCCTAGATTTCATTTTGAAATCGAGGTCCAAAAGAAAAGATTCGAGCACTTTATCCCATATTTGTGGTCTCCTTCATTGCTATACTATAAGTAGATTACCCAAACTTCTATTTTCTCCACAATATTTATAAAGCCAATATACAAATTAGTGCTTCATAAATCCAGCAGAATTCCATTTCCAGTGTTTTCACCCTATACCATATTGGCAACCCTTCTAATTACACTTTAACACCGCATGAGAACTCCATAAACATGCCATCTAACATAAGGCCAGTACATTTAACGTGAAGCACTCTTCCAAGGAAAATCTCTCTACAGAAAGCTGTTAGAAGATTACCATGTTGATGTATTACTGATACCAAGCCCATTGCATGTAAGTATCATTCCTTTAAATCTGGCGAGATATTCCTGCATTACAGTAACAGAATATCTTTATGAGCATCAATAAATTATACCCAAAGATGAAATCAACCTGACAAGTATGAATTCTGCCATCTGGAATTGATGTTACCAAATAATTCTTACCCGCACGGTATACTTATCAATCTCATATATTCCAGTTAAATCATATTCAAATCGTTTAGCTGGATCACTCAACACTGCAGAAGAAAACATGAGTATGAAACAAGCAGAAGTAATCAAAGTGAAGACACACCGCTCTGTAGAACCTTTGAACATTGCTACTGCATCATCTATTGCTATAGCATTTAACTTGAGAAATTATCAGATTCATGGATTTGTTTAAGCCAAAAGGGGTATGTGGTTTGAAAATAGGATGTCAATTACTTTCTGCATAGTTTCCTGTGTAACAGGAAACAAGCTCTGCTTCCTTGGAAAGGAGGAGATCCAAAGTAAGAAATGCATAAATTAGTGTGCATATGCAAACCCCCGGGTGTGAGTGCACATTTCTCTCCCTGAAGTAGGAGAGGATATACACACATAGTGTGTATGTGTGTGAAGGCACATCTCTCTCTCTCTCTCTATGATGCACATGTGTGTGCATTAGTCTATTGAAAGTGCACGAAATATGGTACATCTATTGCTATGATACTTGTTTTTTTTTTTTAAGCATCACTCACGTGTTCAGTTTTCCAACACGTATTTCAAAGGCCCTTAAATAAAAGTCAGCTCATAGCAACTGCAATTTATATATAGATTAATAGCTTGCCTTGATTCATCTGAATTTTACTTGAATATTATATGCATTTTGCAAGAAAATTCTAATAAAACAATTCATTAATTTCTGAAAGCTGCAAACAAAGTAATTGGGCCAGAGTGACAAACTAAATTTCCCCAATTGATGCACTAGAAAAAATATGCATTGCACAAAATAAAGGACTCGAGCTTGAGTGCATGCATGAGAGTTACCTTTATAAGCTTCACTGATATCTTGAAATTTGGCGGTAACTACACTATCACCCAGGTGCTTATCAGGATGCCACTTCTATAAACAAACAAAAATATCACGAAATTTTTAGTCAATGTCAAAGTTGTAGAAGAAAACTATTATTGAATTGAGAAATGCAAATCTCACATAAGAAACTGCTCAGAGCAGATGCACCACTAACCAGTGCAAGCATTCGGTAATTTAATCTTATCTTCTCATCTGTTGCATCATAATCAACCTCCAAAATCTTGTAGTAATCCTATACAGAGCAAGTCTTTCTCATAAGATGAAACAGACAAAACGTTGACATGCAAACTAAAATCTACACAATGGGAAAGCATTATAAATAACAGGTTCACAGACATAACACCTGAAACCATCATTAAATGGTCCCTGAAAAAGAAACCTTAATAAATGGAACCAAACACCAGAAAACAGGATTATGATATAAATAGTTTCCATTACACTACTTAACTAACAAGAGGATAGCACAACTTAAGGAAGAAAGTATGGATATGCTTGATCAAAAAAGATTCAAGATTTTTTTCTTCGGCGTTCCCTAACTCTTTAATATACTTCAGTCTCATAATCATTTATTGCAAACGAGCTTTCTAGTACAAAACTTTATAAGAGAGGAAACTCTTTATCCAGTAACATGTTTGTAAGAGAAGAAACCCTTTATCCTTTAGCATTTCTCTAGCCATATGACCATGACACTCATAGACCACCACCTGCCAATAGTTTGATGTCATGCGATATACCAAAATGCATACACGGATTGAAAGGTATCTGCAGCACCCACCTGCCAAACCAGATGAAAGGTACCAACAGTTGAACAAGACCTGGAAGTTGATGAGGATATGTTGATCTATAGAAAATCCAGTTTCTTGTCACATGATTCTGACATTGAACAGTCCCCCAACTCTCCCCTCAAAAAAACAAAAATATTCCTGAACCTTTTAACTTAAGAGTTCGTTGTTTGAATATATGTTACATTTAATGATCACCTAGTAATTAAGGAAGAAAAGAAACATTGGTGTAGTAAAGTTTCACTTGAAAGTATAAGTAATAAAACAGAGGGAGCATTTAAGATTGCAGGATGTCAATTATGCTACAATTGAACAAGCTTGTAAAAGAATAAACCAGTCATGGTTTGATGCCTCTGTTCTAAGAGCAAGCATAACTGCATTACCAAAAAGAGGAAATTTAAGCAAGTACGATAGGAAGAATCATATAGCCAAAAAGTAGGGGAAAGAAACTTGAATTCTTTTGCTTTCCTACCATATCAGTGATCAAACGAAGCCTACATTTCTTAAACGTTACCCATTAACGACCAATACAAGCTTACTCAGTTCGACAAGAACTTTCAAGTAACTGCAGTACAAAACAACAATAGAATAAAATAACTTCCCTTTTGGTATAAAACAAGAGCAACTGAGTCCACATATACATCAAAGAATACCAATAATCCTCTAGGGCACCATAAAATGAATCATCAAGAACCCAGTTCATTTAGTATCCTTCCCAACCATTTCTCATCACAAAAGAAAAGAAACCCAGAAACCATTGCCTCAAAAGAAACTAAATTAAACCCCAAAGGGGAGACATGGGATAAAAATCGAGCACCTTTTGAGCAGTGTTTTCATTGTCTTCCATATGCTACGATGATGGGTTTGTTGTGGAGAGAAATTTGTGCATAAAACTTCATCTCATAAAACCAAAAAAAAAAAAAACGGATATTGATGGGAACTTCTCAAAAGTAATGAAATTGAACGAGGATATTTGAAAAATTGGAATAAAAATAAGAATGGGGGATATATTTTGGGGCGGATTTTGGATTCCTTTGAAAGAGAGAATGAAAAAAATGGAATGGAAGGAGAGGTTCTTTGGATTTGTAAATTGTAATTGGATCTCCGAGTTCCGTTTGGTATCACCTCCCCTTTATTTTTCTGGTTTTATTGCTCTCAGATGCACGTATCATGCACGTTGAGTCAAAGGGCCAAAAGAGAAATAAGGTTTAGGTTACCCTAGGAGATAAGGACACTCCCACTAACCTCGTTGAAGTGGATGTCGAATATGGTACTGTTAGAACAAACATAGGCATTGCAAGAAAAGACATGATTTGTTAATACTCTGCCGTTTAATTAGGATTCATTTTAAAAGTTTTTATGACGATGCCCGACCTTCCCCGATGTTCAAGGGAGTATTTATTGTCATATTTGCCACAGGTTTCCTTGTATAATTCTTATTTTGTAAATCGCCCTACTAGGATGTCCCTATTAGATTTTGACTGCACAGATGATTTGCGTTATGATGCGGGTTTGTTAAAAAAAATTTAAAAAAAAAATATATAATATAAATGTTTAGATAATGATAGTATTTAAAAAAAAAACAAGAAAAACATAATACTTAATTGATCAACTTAATTAGATTCAATAAAATCAAGTAATATAATAATATAATTTTAATGATTGTTAATAATATAAAACCAGCTATACAAAAAATATTTGGTAATAATTAACTAAAACAATTAAGCCATCAATATCATACTGAGAAACTATAAAAAAATGATGGTTAAAGATTTATTGTCATTCCATTATTGACAATACCAAAAAAACCTTGTTGAGACGATCTAAATCTCATTACAAAAAAATACATAATAACATTAAAAGAAATCTCATGGGTTGCATTAAGCCATCAATATTATATTGAGAAACTATAAAAAAACGGTCGTTAAAGATTTATTGTCATTTCATTATTGACAATACCAAAAAAACTTTGTAGAGATAATCTAAATCTCATTACAAAAGAATACATGATAACATTAAAAGAAATCTCATGGGTTGCTAGAACAATGTCGCAGAAAAAAAAACAAAAATAAAAAATGGTCATCCACTTATCTTCATCAAATTCATTCTATTTAACTCAAGAATAAAATCTATCTATAAAAAAAAAATAAAAAAAAAAAAAACAAAGGACACGGAAAGTTGGATAAAAATATAATTCAATCTTCAATTAAATAAATATTAAATGATAAAACTAGAAAAAAACATTAGCTTTAAAAATTATTAAATAAAACAAATAAATCTTAAGCAAACCCTCTAAAGCTAGGTTAATTTTCAAATATTACAACCTATGAAATTTTAAATACGAGCTTAACCAATAAACTAAAATCCAAACAAATTAAAAGTTGAAGGATGAAATCAAATAAAAAAATAATTTTAAAAATTTTGCGAGGAAAAAAAACAACGATAAAAAGAATGAGGATAAAATTTAATAGGAAAAAAATAAAGAGCAAAATAAAAAATAAAAAATTATCTTAGATTCTATAAATAGCTATTAAAAAATCAAAACCAAATACAATAAATCAAGAACTTGAATGGGGATGAAATTGAAATAAAATTTGAATTTCATAAATTATTTAAATAAAACAAATAATAACCAAAATAAAATGGACTAAATCAAAATAAAAGAGAATTTCAATGGTTGATTTGAAAAATTGAAGAGCTAGTACAAAGACTAAGGAAGAGAGAGGAAAGAAAGGAAAAGAAAAAAAATGATTGTTGGCAACAAACCAACAAACTTATCCATGCATGCGTTGTTATTTCATAGAGAATATGCTGAAATGCATCATAAGCAACCCCAAAACAATAATTTGACCTCCTAAATCAACCATATGCACCATCCTAAGACGACAGAGTGGTAAATATGCTGACGAGTTGATAATGTATTTTTTAATTTCTTTTTATTTATTAAAATACTTAAATGACCTCATCCCAACCCATTAATTATATTTTTAAAAAATATTAATAAAATAACAGAAATATCCTTTACCTAAGGGTTGAATTATTGGACATTGAAGGCACCAACGTCTTTTTATTATGCCATAAAAAAAGAAAAATTATAGAAAGCCCTCTGATTAGTACTTAAAATATATTTTTATGAAGGTTTTATTTCATCATTTTGTACTTGAAGTATCAATAACTCCTTAACTAAAACATGTTTTATAATAACAAGTCTGATACCATAAGATACCTTTAATTTATGGTAAATGTTCATCTTAAATGTAGGCCTATCACATAAATAAAAGAATTGATTGATGAGTTGAAGTACTGAAATGAAAAAGATAAAGAGAGGGTGAAGCTTAGAAAAGAGATGTTGGTTTAGTCCAAACTAGAACACTGTTCAGTAATTGGATCATAACGAGAGTTGTAGAACTTAGATTTAGGTCTGCTTTATATGGATAGAAAGCTAAAACATATGCCTAAAACTTTCATGTGAAAGGCAAAACTCAGTTCTGTTGTTTGGAAGTCCAAATCTTAGCAACAACATAAAAGTTTAAATCTATCCTGCAGCCCAAACACTGTTCAGTGTTCGGCCCATATCTCGAGTTCTAGAAGTCCAAATGACCTCAATTGTCTTTTCTAAAAAGCTAAGACAATTTCCTAAAACTTTCATGAGTAAGGTTGATTCAAATTATGACGTTATTAATGACGTTTTGTTTAGATAAGAAGATAAGAATTGTCACCAAGTCAAGATGTGGCCACCCACTCAACAATTAATCAATAAATCAATAGTTCTCAATTTTGACTTATAAAAGGAGGTATTTATCACACATTTAAGCATCTAGTCATCTTGGTTTCTAGATCAAGATCATGTTATTGTTTTCTCTCTTTGTATTAATATCAAATTTATGATTCTTATTTCCTTTCTTTTACTTAGTTAACTTTTATCTTATTTATGTTCTTAT